>NW_008659134.1:0-228 GCF_000695815.1 Acanthisitta chloris
CCGGTGTCGGTGTTTCCAATCCTCGTGTGTTGGTGTGCCCAGTGCCGGTGTCCCCAGTACACTGGGTGCTGATATCCCCCCTGTCCAGCACTTGTGTCTCCAGTCCCTGTGTGCCGGTGTCTCCTGTGCCTGGTGCCGGTGTCTCTGGTGTTCATAGGCCGGTGTCTTCTGTGCTCGGTACCGGTGTCTCCAATCCCCATGTGCTGGTGTCCCCAGTATACTGGCTGC
>NW_008659134.1:268-2430 GCF_000695815.1 Acanthisitta chloris
TCACCAGTTCCTGTGTGCTGCCGTCCCCAGTACCAGTGTCCCCAGTGCCGATGTCCCTGTGCCTGCCCCACACCAGCAGTGCAGAGCTGCAGTGCCCTGGCACTGTTGTGCTTCCCATCACTGCAGCCGTGTCCCCCGCTGTACCCAGGTCCCCACGACCCCACTGCCTGCCTTCCCCACCGCTGCCGAGGGAGATGATGGTGCCGAGGCCGAGCTGGACACTCAGGCCATGGTGCGGGCCCAGAACCAGAAGAAGAAGAAATCTGGAGGCTTCCAGTCCATGGGTATGTGTGGGTTGGGGGACAGCTGTCCCTGGGATGGGGACTGTCCCCTCCTGCATGCACCCCCTCACCTACTGCTGTCCCTGCAGGCCTCAGCTACCCTGTCTTCAAGGGCATCATGAAGAAGGGCTACAAGGTGCCCACCCCCATCCAGAGGAAGGTGAGCGTGTGGGGTGGTGGGTCCCTGCCCCAGCAGGGTGGCAGTGGGACAGTGACAGTGACAGTGATGATGATGTCTCGCAGACCATCCCTGCCATCCTGCGCGGCCGGGACGTGGTGGCGATGGCACGGACGGGCAGTGGGAAGACAGCCTGCTTCCTCATCCCCATGTTCGAGCGGCTGAAGGCTCCCAGCCAGGCTGGGGCACGTGCCCTCATCCTCTCACCCACCCGGGAAAGACCCTCAAGTTCACCAAGGAGGTACAGGGCACAGTGGGGCGGTGGGGAGCATGGGGTCAAGGGGTTTGGTTTTACATCCCACCAACTTGTTCCTTTCTCTCTGCATAGCTGGGCAAGTTCACTGGCTTGAAGACAGCCCTGATCCTGGGAGGAGACAAGTAAGCTGTCCCCATGTCCTCACTGGTTCCTGCTTCCCTAAGTCTCCCCAAAACCTGGCAAGGGGCTGAGTTGCCCTGTGCCACCTCAGCCTCTTCCCTCTCTTACAGAATGGAGGACCAGTTTGCTGCCCTGCATGAGAACCCTGACATGTGAGTGGGGCTTGGGGAGGGGACTCAGTGGGGAAATGGCCCACAGGAGCCATCCACTGTCCAGGGACAACACTGGTGTTTGTAGACAGTGTACCTAATGATGTGTCCTGGTGTTCCCTTGGAGCATCTTCCCATGGGACAAGGGTTTCTTTTGTTCTTTGGGTTGGGTCTGGGATCTGTGCCTAGGATGGGATGGCGACACCATCCCTCCCTGCCTGGTCCCATCACCAGCTCTGTCCCCACAGAATCATTGCCACCCCTGGGCGCCTGGTGCACGTAGCAGTGGAAATGAAGCTGAAGTTGCACACCGTGGAGTACGTGGTGTTCGACGAGGCTGACAGGTCAGTGGGGTACAGAGGGGTCCCTGGGGCTGGAAGTGTCCCCACAAGTGGGGTGAGATGCCCAGAGGGTGGAAAGGGAGACCTGCCACATCCCACATCCCCTCCCTTGCAGGCTCTTCGAGATGGGCTTTGCTGAGCAGCTGCAGGAGATCATTGCCAGGCTCCCAGACTGCCACCAGACCGTCCTCTTCTCTGCCACACTGCCCAAGCTGCTCGTTGAGTTTGCCCGTGCTGGTGAGGAGTGGGAGCAGGTGGCACTGGGGGAGCCTGGGGACATGGACGTGGCATCGTCCCACACCTAGACTGAGCCCAGCATTGGCACAACCAAGATGGATTAATGCTGGGCCAAGCTGGTGTCCCCAAGCCCTCAGTGGGTCTGGTCCCAGTAACACATCCCACATGTGACCCATGTCTTGCATATCACCACATCCCACAGGCCTCACTGAGCCAATGCTGATCCGCCTGGATGTGGAGTCCAAGCTGAGTGAGCAGCTTAAGGTGAGATGAGCAAAGGGGCTCAAGATGGACTTTGTGCCCCCACCCCCTACCAGCCACCCTGGGAGGGGACAGGGGTGGGGACATGGGCTGAGCACTGCCCTCCATTACAGCTGGCATTCTTCCACGTGCGTGGGGATGACAAACCAGCTGTGCTGCTCCACCTGCTCCGCAGCGTGGTGAAACCCCAGGACCAGACAGTTGTATTTGTGGCCACCAAGCACCACACGGAGTATCTGAAGGAGGTAAGTGGCATTTTGGGGGTACCTACCCAGTATGTCCCCATGGGGATGCCTAGGACCCCTTTCCAGACCCACGTGGGGTCTGTACCTGTGGCAC
>NW_008659134.1:2466-5525 GCF_000695815.1 Acanthisitta chloris
GAAAGAGAAATCCCAGCATGTGTGATTGTGGAGGTGCTGCATCCACCTGCCCCTTGGAGAGGGGGGAGCACCCTGGGGTCTCCAGCCCTGTCTCTTGGCTGAGGGTGCATGCCCAGGTGGGATCTGATCTCTTTCCCCCCTCCCCAGCTGCTGACAGCACAAGGCATCCGCTGCACCCACATCTACAGCTCTCTGGACCAGACTGCTCGCAAGATCAACATCGCCAAGTTCTCCCAGGGCAAGTGCCCAGTGCTGCTGGTTACTGATGTGGCTGCCCGTGGGCTTGACATCCCCATGCTGGACAATGTCATCAACTTCAGCTTTCCTGCCAAGTCCAAGCTGTTCCTGCATCGTGTTGGTGGGTGCTGGTGACCTGCACAGGGGTCTTGGCAGCCTGGAGGCCCCTCAGGGTGACAGAGAGGGTGTGAGTGGGTTGTCCCTTGTCCCCTGTTTTCCCAATCCATGTGGCCCCCTGGGCTGGCACTGGTGCCCCTGGCTTGGTGGTGGTATCTTTAGGGCAGGAGGTCACTGTCATGGCATCAGGCAACAGGCTGGGGACAAAGCAGTGTCAGCAGTGTCCCTGATGTCCCAGCTGGACTGTGGAGGCTTCTAGGGGCAGGGGTGGTGCCTTCCCTTAGGATGGCACCATGGTGGGCTCCCCTTTACTCCTTCCCTAGTCACCCACAGCCCCTTGCCAGCCATACCCCCATGGTAAATGTCACATGTGTGGGCTCCCAGGGACACCACTGGGTTCCTGCCTGGGTGGGGACAGGTTGGGCTGGCACAGGGTGTGGTTTCCCACTCTCCTCCTCCCCTTGCCAGGTCGCGTGGCCCGAGCTGGCCGAAGTGGCACCGCCTACTCACTGGTGGCTCCTGATGAGATGCCTTATGTCTTTGACCTCCACCTCTTCCTGGGCCACCCACTCATCCTCGCTGGAGCCCAGGAAATGCCTGCTGGTGAGGCAGGCAGCAAGGTGGCCACGAGGGTTACCCTTGGCCAGTGCTGGAGTTTGTGGTCTTGTGGGGTGATGGGGAAAGTGGGATGTTGGGGGCTTTGTGTCAGGGATGGTGACCGAACGCTGCTGAGCTCCCTGGGGCTCCAGTAAATCCAGGGTGGGTACTGGGAGGTGACACAGTGTCCCCTGGGCTGCAGATGCTGGTGGGGTGCTGGGTCGTGTCCCCCAGAGCCTGGTGGATGATGAGGAGTGCCTGCTGCTAACGGACCACGAGGGCTCCCTGGAGCTGCGCAGCCTGCGCCGCGTCGCCGACAACGCCCAGAAGCAGTACCTGCGCTCCCGGCCCGGCCCATCACCCGAGTCCATCAAGAGGGCCAAGGACCTGGACGTGTCCCAGCTGGGCATGCACCCACTCTTCAGTGAGTGCAGAGGGTGTTGTCAGGGAGGGGACCTCACTCCCCTCGCCAGGGAGCTGATCTGTGCCCCTCTCCATGCCTGCCTTCCCCAGGCGCTCGCTTCGAAGACACCGAGCTGGAGAGGCTGAAGTTTGTGGACAGCATTAAGACCTACAAATCCAAGGCAGTGAGTTGACACCCCTGGGTTGGGGTGGGAGGGAAAGTCCATGTGACTCATTGGGAATCATGCTCCCTCCTTGGGGACAGACCATCTTCGAGATCAACTCCACGTCCCGGACATTAGCCAGCACCGTGATGAGGTCAAAGCGGCGCCATGACCATGCCCTGATCGAGAAGTTCCAGCGTGGGCAGCAGGAGAAGCGCGTGGCAGCACTCAAAGGGCAGGGAGTGTTCCCAGCCCCCTCTGGGCCCCAGGAGGGGGAAGGAGAAGGAGAGCCAGAAGACCTCCAGGTAATGGGGTCACGGATGCAGGAGCTGATGCAAAGCAGCACTGGGTCCCCAAGGCTGTGCACAGACATGGAAGGCTGGTGGGGGGGAATGTGGTTCCCCCAACTCCACCGCTGTCCCTGTCCAGGATGTGTTCTCCAATGTGGGGGGCCAGAAGCGGAAACGAGGCCGAGGGGGAGAAGATGGTCCCAGGAAAAAGCCGCAGCAGCAGGTGCAGCAGGACGAGGACTTCTACATCCCATACCGACCCAAGGACTTTGAGAGCGAGCGGGGGTGAGTCTGGGGGGGTCTCCTGCTGCCATCCCATCCCAGCCTGTATGAGGGCTGCTCTCATCCCCCCCTTTGCAGGCTGAGCGTGGGCGGCGAGGGCAGTGCCTTTGAGCAGCAGGCAGCTGGGGCCGTCCTGGATCTCATGGGCGATGAGAACCACAACCTCAACAAGAGCAAGCAGCTGCTCAAGTGGTGAGTGGGGTCTGTCTACGGGCTGGGGTGGGAATTGGGTCTGGAGGTCCCACCACCCTCCCCTTTCACACGGACCGCACGAACGGTTCGTGGGGCAGACAGGCCAGGAGGACAAGAAGAAGGTGCGGACAGAGAGTGGACGCTACATCAGCAGCTCCTACAAGAACAACCTGTATCCTGCCTGGGTGAGGGGGGAGCAGGCTGGACCTACAGGCGGCCACGTGGTGATGGCTGGGATCCATTCCCTGCCAGGGCAGCAGCCAGGGCAGGTAGGCTAGTAGACACCACAGCAGGTCAAGCAAGGAGGAATCACTGCACATTCCCTTAACCTGCCTGTCCCAGCTATGAGAAGTGGAAGCAGAAGTACAAGGTTGATGAGCGGGATGAGGATGAGGACGGGGAACGCAGCAGGGAGCAGTTCAGAGGGAAGCACAAGCACAGGCACGGTGAGTACCCAGAGCAAGCAGCAGAGCCTGTAGCCCCTGGCTCTGTTCCCTGCCCTGAGCACAGCCCTGTCCCTCCACAGGGCCCACACAGCCCCCAGCCCAGGGCAAGGTGCGCTCGGAGCTGAAGAACAAGCAGCAGATCCTGAAGCAGCGCAAGAAGGCGGCGAAGCAGCGGTTCCTGCAGAGTGGAGGGCTGAAGCGCCTCAAGGCCAGGAACCGGCAGCGCGTGCAGGAGCTGCGGCAAATGGCCTTCGGGCGCCGCACGGGCACCAAGAAGGGCAAACTGAGGAAGAGGATGTAGGGGAGGAGGGGCTGTGCCACACCTGGCCTGG
>NW_008659134.1:5557-6611 GCF_000695815.1 Acanthisitta chloris
GCATCCTGACTTCTCTGTTCTTGCTCCAAGTATCGTGCCTTACCCCCTCGGCCTACACCCAGGCGCAGTCCTAGAACAAGCAGATGTTGTTCACCACAGCTGGGTTATATTTTGAAGGGAGACACATTTGGAGATATCAACAGTCTAAGCAAAAGCAGCAGCTCCGTCTTCCATCTGCCTGGGGTACCCCGTGGGTACCCTGTGGGTACCCTGGGCTGCCCTGGCCCTGTCCTGCTGCAGTGCCACCCCAGTGTGCCTGTGCCAGTGCTCTCCATGTTCCCTCTCACCGTGGGGTTCCCAGACTTGTCAGGGAGTGACCTCTGTCCCTGGGAGTCCTGTGGCTCCATGTTGGCCCTGGTGGCCTCTCCCCAGCCCCAGGAGCAGGCAGGTGTCCCCGGGGTTTTTCCTGGCTGGGAAGCAGTCTGGCACGCCTGGGGCGTGCTGGGTGCTTGCTGATTGCACAGATGTGAGCCAGGTCCTGCATGCAGAGCAGCACCTGTAGAGACAGGAGCCTGATACTACAGCCATCCAGGGATGTGATGTGTGTCCCCCAGCCCTGCCACCCAGGGGAGAGGGCTGTGCTGACCATGTCCAGCTGGGCCTCAGTGTCCTCCAGGGCCACATCCGTGGGGACCCTGCATCGTGCGGTGACGAGCTCAAAGAGGCTTAGCACAGCCAACTTGATCTGCCCCAGCAGCAGGGTCTTCTGGGTGGCTGTGCTCTGGACATGGGCCCAGCAGGACTCCTGGAGAACAGAGTGACAGAGCCCTAGGCCCCCCCAGCCACTGCCCTGTGTCCCCCTGCATCCTCAGGGCAGGCCAGGGGCACCCAGGAGTCCTGGCTGTGTATCCCTCTCATGCAGAGCTGCTGCTTTCTGGGCACATGGGGACCCTCAACTCGGCCCAGGGGTGCAGTCTGGCTTACCACCACCACCACCCTGTTGGGCATCTCCCCTCTGCAGCACACCTGGGGTCTGTACTGCTGCCCCTCTCCCTGGGGGGGTGTCCCTGGGCACCCCATGTCCCCCTTACCCACTGGAGCACATCTTGACGGG
>NW_008659134.1:6743-7010 GCF_000695815.1 Acanthisitta chloris
CCGTGGCCAGCCGCTCCTCCCCGGCTTCTGCCTCCTGTGCCAGGGCTGCCCGTGCCCGCACCAGCACCCCAAAATGTGCCAGCATGGCCAGCACGTCCTGGAACTGGGCAGTGGGAGGGGGCTGAGAGGTTGCACGCGCTGCTGCCCTGGACAGGGCTGAGCCGCTACGAGGAGCTTGGGGACACTCAGTGTGGAAACACAGGACAGTGACCCCCACTCACCTGCCCCATCCTGGCCAGCACGCCCCGCAGGCAGTCGCCGAAGGGG
>NW_008659135.1:0-2297 GCF_000695815.1 Acanthisitta chloris
TGCACTCAATCCCACTGACCATGTCGCTGACAAAGCTATTGAACAGTGCCAGCCCCAGCACTGACCCTGTAGTTTTCCCCTGTCCTGGTGTCACTGAAATCAGGAATAAAACCTCTCAACCTCAATGTGGTATTAAGAATAGGCATTATTTAATATGGCACCTCATACACAGAGGATGCTCTGCCAAGCTGCATCACAACTATCCAAGCTTTTTACTATTTATAAATTTCAGAAAACAAAGAAAGACTTAGGCATGATGGTGGGTGAGAAGCTCACCACGAGCTGCAGTGTGTGCTCACAGCCCCCAAAGCCAACACAATCCTGGGCTGCATCCAAAGGAGTGTGGGCAGCAGGCCAAGGGAGGTGATTCTTCCCCTCTGCTCTGCTCTCATGAGAACACACCTGGAATACTGGGTGCAGTTCTGGTACCCCCAAAGTAACAAGGACATGGAACTGTTTGAGCAAGTCCAGAGGAGGCCACGAAAGTTGCAGATCTCATAGCAGCCTTCCAGTATCTGAAGGGGCTACAGGGAAGGCAGAGAGGGACACTTTGTCAGGAGCTGCAAGTGACAGGATAAGGGGCAATGGGGATAAACTGAAAGGGAGGAAGTTTAGGTTAGATGTTTTTTACTGGAAGGGTGGTGGGACACTGTCCCAGGGTGCCCAGGGAGGCTGGGGCTGCCCCAACCCTGGCAGTGTTCACAGCCAGGTTGGATGAGCCTTGAGCAACCTGCTCTGGTGGGAGGTGTCCCTGCCCAGGGCAGGGGCTGTGACTAAGTGATCTCTAAGGTCCATTCCAACATCTAAAATTCTATAACTCTAGGGAGCAGAGAGGCAGCACAGCAACCAGGCAGTAACCCAGGAGCAAGCGATTCATGGCTATTCACGGCAGTGACAGCTGCCTGGGACACATCTCTGCTCCTCCAGGTGCACACATCAGTGATCCCCAGCCTCTCCAGGGCTCTGCTGGCCCCTCAGCCCCAGCACTTCCCCACGCTGGAGGTGAAGTGCAAGTAACACTCCACCGCAGTGACTGTCCCCCAGCCCATCGGGGCGCTGAGAAGGCAGCACTGGGTTTATGGCAAGGCTCCAACTCAGCTTCAGGGATGGAAGAGGTTTCCCAGAACGGAACTTGGCTGCTGGGCAGCAACACTGAAGGTGTGGTAATTTATTTCCCACCTCTCCGTTTTTTCGCAGTGTACAAAGCTTTCCCTCCCGCTCCCTCTGCAGCCTGGGAGCAGGCACAGAGCTGAGCTCGCTCACGGGAGAGCCTGGACAGGTCCTGCTGCTGCAGGGCAGGAGGAGGCAGAGGAGAACAGGGACACGGCATGGAGGGCAGGCAGCAAACACTGTGTGTTCGGGCAGAGGGGTCAGTCTCCTCCTGGCCACGTTTCGCAAGAGCAGAGCGAGTTGGAGCAAGAATAACAACGGGATCACAGGCATTTAACAGGCTTTGAGAGCTGCACTGTTCGCTGTTGTTGTCATAGAATCAACGAGGTTGGAAGAGATCTCAAAGATCATTGAGTCCTACCCTACCGTGGTCACCAGACCATGGCACTAAGTGCCACATCAGTCTCAGCTTGAAAACCTCCAGGGATGGTGAATCCACCACCTCCCTGGGCAGCACATTCCAATGCCTGAGCACTCTCTCTGGAAAAAATCTCTTCCTAAGAGCCAACCTAACCCTCCCCTGGCAGAGCTTGAGTCTGTGCCCTCTTGTCCTGCTGCTAGATTCCTGCGAGATCACTCGGTCCCAGCAATTCCTTTGGCAGCCTCACTGTTGAGCCTCAGGATCGCCACCTCTGCCTTGCCTCCCTCCCTGTACCCATAACTTACTGCTTCTCTCTGCCTTCCACATGTGTATCTCTGTTATCACTCTCTCCCACCCAGGTTCCCAGCAGATAAGGCTAAGCTTATCTCTCCACCACACCCTTCAGTGCAGGGAGTCCCATTGCCAGGACAGAACAAAGCAGAACACTTGGCTCATTTTGATGGCTTTAAACACCATTTAATATCCCATTAAGTCACAAGATCTCCAGACCAGCAAACACAGGCCAACCTACAAGTGCTGCAGCACAAAGTGTCTTCTCCAGGAGACACCAGAGGCTGCCAGACCCTCAGTGCTGCAGCACGACGTGTCTTCTCAGGGAGACACTGGGAGCAGCCATGCCCCAAGTGCTGCCTGTCGTGGCCATGAGGCCGCCCCGACCTCCTGCCACTGCTGATCCTGATGGATGCAGCCCCAACCCTGAGGAGGACACCCCACAGAAAGCTGGAGAGTAGCCAGGCAGAAAGGG
>NW_008659136.1:0-1056 GCF_000695815.1 Acanthisitta chloris
GAAGGGGAAGGGAAAAGGCAAGGGGAAAGGGAAGGGGAAGGGAAAGGGGGAAGGGGAAAGGGAAGGGGAAAGGGGGGAAAGGGAAAGGAAGAGAAAGGGAAGGGGAAAGGATGGGGAAGGGGAAAGGAAGGGAAAGGGGGGAAGAGGAAAGGGAAGGGAAAAGGAAAGGGCAGCCCTGCACACACCATCACTGAGAGGTAATAAACCATTTCCATTCCCAACCTGTGCCAGGCTGGAATGACTCTTGCCAGTTTTGGGCTGTGCCAACAAGGTTCCCAGTGGGAATCCAAAGCCCTTGGTGCTGCTGAGCCCCTCAAATCCCATCCCTGCACCTTTCCTACTCCTGCCCCATCCCTCCAAAGCAACACCAGGAGGCACTCCCAATCTTTAATGACTGACTCCTATCTGCCTCATTCCTTTTCATTTTTCCTTCCATTTGTGCCACCTAATCCTTTCCCCCTTTGTTTGAAATTAATTTGCTCTAATTTATGGGAGCATTTTTGATTGCTTTTGATTAAGTTTCACAAGCAGAGAAAAAAAAAAACCTCTGCAGCATTAGACATCAAAGCAAACAAATCCTTTTGCTGGGCCTGTTGTGCATAATTAATAAACGCTGTCACTCCTCGTACAGTAAATACATCTATTATGTTACAATAAAATCCATGTTGGAGTGATTAATACACACAAAAATCTGTCCTGCTAAACCCCCAGAAATCTGGGAGTGGAAGTGGTTGGTTTGTCTAGTCACTGGGATTCAGGGCAGCTGTCAGCAGTGCAGGGAATGGGAGTTTCCCTTCGGAGAGGAAAAGCAAAGCCACACACAACTCTGTGCTGGGAGCTCAGCAGGTCAAATTGCAGCATCCATAGGAATTCCTGGTTCTTCCTCTTCCTTGCACTATCCTTGAATTCTTTTATGAACTCCCTAAGTAGGGCAGGATTCCTCTTCCTTGCACTATCCTTGAATCCTTTTATGAACTCCCTAAGTAGGGCAGGGCAGAGTTTCAGGCTCAATTCTGTTCCATTCACTCCTTCCAAGGCTCAGCCATGATTTGGACC
>NW_008659136.1:1104-3133 GCF_000695815.1 Acanthisitta chloris
GCAAAACTTCCCAGAATCCAGGCTGGAACTCATGCTGGGAAGTGGATCCTAACTCAGCTTCTCCCAGGGATGCTTAGGAAGCTGCTCCTCCTACCTGCCCAAATTAGAGGAGAAGCTATCCCAAATATTGGTTTCAAGCCATCATTCCCAGGCAAATTTGGGGCTTGAAGCCTTTGGCAGCAGTTTGCTCTTTTGCCCTTGGATTTCATGGCTGGAGGGAGTGGAAAAAAAGTAGATGTGAGGGAATAAATATGCTGAAATAAAGGTAACTCCTGGAAAAGAAAGAAGCCCTGGATGGTTGGTGCCACTTCCAAAGCACATCAAATATTTATGGCCCTTGCTCGTGGCTTCAACGAGCTGTAAATTGAACGAGGTTATTTTCCAGGTAATTAAAAATGGAGGGAGATGGAGGAGATTGTTTATGGGAGGCTGTAAAACCACAGCCACCAAGACTGTTACTGCTGCCACTGCATCCCAAACTGCTGCGTCCACATCCACTGCATCCCAAGTTGCTGCATCCACATCCACTGCATCCCAAACTGCTGCGTCCACATCCACTGCATCCCAAGTTGCTGCATCCACATCCACTGCATCCCAAACTGCTGCGTCCACATCCACTGCATCCCAAGTTGCTGCATCCACATCCACTGCATCCCAAACTGCTGCGTCCACATCCACTGCATCCCAAGTTGCTGCATCCACATCCACTGCATCCCAAACTGCTGCGTCCACATCCACTGCATCCCAAGTTGCTGCATCCACATCCACTGCATCCCAAACTGCTGCGTCCACATCCACTGCATCCCAAGTTGCTGCATCCACATCCACTGCATCCCAAACTGCTGCGTCCACATCCACTGCATCCCAAGTTGCTGCATCCACATCCACTGCATCCCAAACTGCTGCGTCCACATCCACTGCATCCCAAGTTGCTGCATCCACATCCACTGCATCCCAAACTGCTGCGTCCACATCCACTGCATCCCAAGTTGCTGCATCCACATCCACTGCATCCCAAACTGCTGCGTCCACATCCACTGCATCCCAAGTTGCTGCATCCACATCCACTGCATCCCAAACTGCTGCGTCCACATCCACTGCATCCCAAGTTGCTGCATCCACATCCACTGCATCCCAAACTGCTGCGTCCACATCCACTGCATCCCAAGTTGCTGCATCCACATCCACTGCATCCCAGACTGCTGCATCCCAATCCCACTGCCTCCCACTGCACTGCCTCCCAGGCTGCTGCATCCCCCTTTGCTGCATCCTGGGATGTTGCATCCCATTCCCATTTCATCCTCTCCGTTGCCTCTCCATTTCATATCCTCTTCTGCATCCCAGGCCATTGCATCCTACTTCCACTTCATCTCCCTCCACTGCATCTCCCTCTTGCATCCCACTTCCAGTGCATCCCAGGCTGTTTCATCCCCCTCTGCAGCATCCCAGACTATTGCATCCCACTTCCATTGTCACAAACCCTCTGAGCAACCTGTGCCAGGGCCTCACCATCCTTACAGCCAAGAATTTCTTCCCAATATCCAATCTAACCCTATTCTCTGCCAGTTTAAAGCCATTCCCCCTTGTCCTGGCACTCCAGGCCCCATGACTTCTCCAACTGGTCTTCCTGGAGCTGCTGACCCTCACCAAGACCCCCAGAGCCACCACACACTGCAGGGCACAGGCTGAGGTTGAGGGCAGTCAGCCCAAAATTCCAGACCCCCCATGGCACAGAGATCCCTCGGGATGCTGAGGGGACCCCAAGGCTCTGCTGAGAGCAGGGAGGACCTTCCCAAACAGAATCTGAACTCTCCTTCCTCTGCTTTTCCTTTACTGCTCTCTCCAAATAGTTCAGCAGATGGTCAATACCTTTAAAACGATCAATCTCTCTGAGGTCACAGCCATGACTTCCAAGAGGTTTATTCCTGATTTTCAAGCCTGTGTCTGCAGGACAAGGTGGTGAGAAGGGGAAACCATGGATCAATTTGTGTTTCAGGAGTAGGACAGGGATTTGGGAAGGCAATGGTAT
>NW_008659136.1:3162-4488 GCF_000695815.1 Acanthisitta chloris
TCTTGCTAAATCCAAGGCAGTGGCTGTGGGTGCTTGGCCAGGGGTCAAGGACACACACTGTGACTTTTTGCCTCTTATTAATGCAGGGAACAGAGGGGGGAATGGGTCCAGCTGGAAAGAAAAGTAAGGAAAGAGGGAATGGGGGGAGGAAGGGGAAGGAAAAGCCATTACCAAACAAACAAAAAAAATCCCTAAATCCATCGGAGCGGAGGCTCCAAAACAAATTAAAGTTGTTATGGCAACTGGGGTGTGTGGGCAGCAAAGCACTGGGAGCCTTTGGAATTAACACACGCCGCGTGTTCGGCGCTTAATTAAACCAGCAGCGACCAAACGCTGCCTCGGGACGATCGCAGGGATTTAGGGATAGCAGGATGTCGGGATACCACCACGGCCAGAGCTCTGGCTCTGCATCACCCCCACAGGTGCCTGATGCCTTCCAGACACCATTCCTGCCTGGCTGAGCTCGGGCTGTGCTCCCCAAAACACTCAGCCCATGGTTGGATCACTGGGATGAGCTCCGTGCACATCCCAACATCTCCTGGGTACCACAGGATGCCCCTGGGGTGATCCCACATCAGCCAAGCATGGGGAGAGGTTGGGAGGCAGCAGATCTGGAGGAGGGGGAGGAATTCTAAGGTTTTCCACCCCTTTGCCACTTGATTTTCTCCAGAAGTGACCAGGCAAGGTCACCCAGAGGCTCCCAGGCTGCAGGGAACAGCAGAGTCCTTGTTCCTCCCGTGGCCCCTCGGGGCTCAGCCCCCTCGGCCCGGGGTGGGGGATGTTCTGCAAAATACTGCCTTTATGCCCTGAGGTCTGGGAATGGGAATTCTGGGGCTGGATGATCCTCATTTATCAGCAAACCAGGACATCTTAACCAGTTCGCTGCCAGTCTCCCTTCTTGGGAGCACTGGGAAGCAATCCATGCTCCCCATCACCTCTCCTTGGGAATGATGCTCTTAGGGACAGATGGTTTTAGCTCCAGTAAAATCCATCAACAACTTCTTCATGCACTTGAGGAGAGTTTTCAATCCATGCTGCAACCACCTGTGACTTCCCAGCTTCCTGCTTAATCCTCCTTGACATCCCAGTTGTTGCTGTTTTTCTGATGAATATCCAGCCAGGGAATGAGGAGAGTCTGTGCTCAGCTTGGTTTTCCCCACTGAGTCTAATTAAGGGCTGCAAAGTTGCAGCACTAGAGCAGGAGATGTGGAATAATTCAGGGGGCCATGGATGGGCAGGAGGGAGCAACAGGAGCTGAGCAGCCTTGGGAAATGCCTTGCCCTGGGCATGATCTCCCCAAGCCACTCACTGCAGACTTCAAACAGC
>NW_008659137.1:0-816 GCF_000695815.1 Acanthisitta chloris
GTTGTTTAAAATTTTCTGTTAGTGACTATCTCCTCCAGTAAAGTACTTTTTTTAGAATATTCATACACTGAAGAGTGATGACAATTACAGCGAATGACTCAAAAATATGAACAAACTTTTCTTGACATTGATGTAAGGTATTCACTAGCCTCTAATGCAGAAGATAAGCAACAGCTGTAGGCACTGAAAGACATCTCTGAAGCTTGCAACAGATTGCAAACAGGGAGATAAATCTATTTAGGGTTGTGTTTGGCTTTTTCATTAGGTAGATTCTCTGCTTATACTGACTGACTTTTTCTGAGAGAGCTGTTATTAGTTTTGGGTAGCTCAGCCTTGCAGTTACTTTATCCTGATTTATGTTGCTGGTAATAGTGGGTAGAAGCAATGCTTCAGTTTTAGCTGTCAAAATCTGATCTTTCTTTATATATGTACAAACATTCATCTAGATGAATGCATTTTCACATATTTAAGTTATACCAAGTACATGCATTTTCTCTATTTTGAAAATTTGAAAAAAAAAATACTGCATGAGAGAAAAAATGTATAAAAACAAATTACATTGTTTTCATACAAGTAAATGCTAGCATTCTGCTAAAAGTAGAAGCAGGGGTTGGTTTTTTTTCACAAAATGCTGCTGTTTCCCTATGGTGAGTCATAAACTGCGGTCTAATATTGGCCTGGATTCAAATTGGGCCTTTAACAATTTTACGCTCATTTTTCAGGAGTTAAAATCGATGGTGGCTGAGCTACCAGCAAAAAACTGTGGTGCCATGATACTAGGAACACTAAGTGGATTTGGAATTAGTAAACATCCAT
>NW_008659138.1:0-558 GCF_000695815.1 Acanthisitta chloris
CTCTTCTCATGTGGCCTCTGCCCCACGGTGAGCAACTGCAGAATTTAACGAGTCACGAAGCCCTGCATCACAACCGGAACCTCATCACCAAAATCATCGGCGTTTCTGAAATCATGCTGGAAGCAGCTGAGAGTGCCTGGGAGCAACTGGGCCTATACTAGGGGAAACTGGACTCCTACTGGCAGTGAGTGGGAGTGACTGGGATCATACTGTGGATGACTGAAAGTGACTGCGACAACACTGGGAGTGACCGGGACCGTGTGTCAGCAATTAAAGAATACCTTGTCTGTCTCAAACACTGTTAAGGCCACAAAAGGGATTTGCCCTTTGTTGTTTGCCCACACTAGCCACCGGGGCGGCAGCTTCAGATAAGCGCAAAAGAGATGAGTTTGTGCTAATTCCAGGCCTGGCGGAGGGGAGATCTCATTAGCACAGCCTGATTAACATATCTAAACAAAAATTCCCACTGTGGCAAACTGCATATACACATTGCCGGTCAAAGATCACCCCGGACAGATGGTATCTGCAACCATCAACCACTGACCCAAACTCCACTAT
>NW_008659138.1:603-1881 GCF_000695815.1 Acanthisitta chloris
TGCATGGAAATGAGGAATATACCTCCATGGATACCTGGGATTTGGATTGTACAAAGGTGGTACCCCCAGGCGAGGAACTTGCCCCCCCAACCACCACCAGCATGATTCAGGACCCCTACCACCAGAAGAATGGCTCGGAACCTCCACCTGTTTCCTATTTCCTTCTGTCTACCCCACATTTATAAATATAACCAAATAAGACCCATACTAATCCGTTATTAGCCTGTTATTTACTTTGGCAGATGGTCTTGTTCGCCCCTTAATTTGGGCAGAGGTACCTCTCACTAAGTGGATCGTAACACCATGCTAGGGGACACTGGGATCCTGTTGGGGATCAACAGGGAGTGACTGGGAGCATGCAGAGGGCAGCTGCGATCTATTTGGAGAGCTTGGGAGTGATTGGGTTCATACTGGAGTGACTGAAAGCATCCTGGAGGTGACTGGGAGCATGCTGAAATCCTACTTGGAATGCCTAGGATCATACGGGAATCAGAGCATGACTGAAAGTGACTGGGATCATACTGGGTGTGACTGAGAGTGACTGTGGTAATACTGGGAGTGACTGGGACCATGCTAGGGACAAGTGGGATCACCCTGGGGGTAACTGGGATCACACTGGGAGCAGCTGGGCCCATGCAGGGGGTAACTGTGATCTTCTTGGAAGCAACTGAAGCACACTGAGGGTGAGTGGGATCAGAGTGGTATTCTAGTGGGATCAGAGTGGGAATGACTAGGAAGATGCTGGCAGCAATCGGAACGTGGTGGTAGGAACTGTGGTTGTGCTGGAGGTGACTGAGATCATAGTGGGAAGAAGAGGGAGGACTGTGAGGCTTGTGTGTGTGAGTGTGAGCAAGTGGGACAAGAGTAGGGTATGTGTAGTGCAATTGGGAGTGAGTGGCCACACCGTGGGTGTGAGTGGGAGTAAATGAGAGGAAGTGGGAGCAAGCAGGCTGGTGCTGGGATGCTAGTGGGAGTTAGTGGGCTGATAGTGGACTGATCGTGGGTGTGAGTGAAAGTGAGTGGAAGGAGAGTGAGGGTGAGTGGGAGCAAGCTGAGGGCAACTGGGATATACTGGTAGAGATTGGGAGCGACTGGGATGAGAGTGGCAGCGTCGAGGCTGCAGGCGCAGGCCAAGAGCGCTGGGGTCGGGGCTGGGGGTGCTACGGCCACAGCGCCCTGAGAACGCTGAGCTCGTCTGAGCTCGGAAGCTAAGCAGGGTCGGGGCCGGGTAGCACTTGAGTGAGAGCGCCCGGAATAACACGGAGAGCGCCCGGGAAT
>NW_008659139.1:0-9969 GCF_000695815.1 Acanthisitta chloris
AGCAGCGACAGTGTCCTTCGACAGCAACCACAGCGATTAAACGCCTCCGATACACAGGCGCGCGCTGCGAGGCCGTGTGCTAGCAAGAAAAAAACAGTCCAGGGAAGGGAAAGGAGAGACGCTCTGAGCAATGTGGGCTAGAGGAAGACGTCGCTGCCCCGCGGCGCGGGCTTTGGAGCTAGGTGATCTTTAAGGACACTTCCAACCCAAACCCAAACCACTCTCGGTGCTGGTGCGGCAGGGACTGACTGGTCTCCCTGGCAACCGGTGACAGGAGCCAGAGGAACGGCCTGAAGTTGTGTCACAATAGGTTTAGCTTAGATATTAGAAAAAGGTTCTTCTCCCAGAGGTTGGTTGGACCCTGGGACGGACCCTCCAGGGCAGTGGTCCCAGCACCAAGCCTGACAGAGTTCAAGAAACGTTTGGACAACGTTCTCAGGCACATGGTGTGATTCTTGGGGCTGTCCTGTGCAGGGCCAGGAGTTGGACTTGATGATCCACATTAATGCGTTCAAGTACATGAATGGGAAGTGCCAAGATGATGGAGGCAGACTCTTTTCACTTTTTGAAACCATTAAAACAAGAGGTAACAGGCAAAAACTGATGGACAGGAAGTTCCACCTGAATACAAGGAAGAACTTATTTACTGCGTGAGTCACACATAGTGAGAAACAGGGTTAAATCCAGATGGTATCAGGTAGGGGAATCTTTATCCCTGGCAGAAAGAAATCTTGCATGCATTTTGAGCATTTGCACATCTATAATACTTCATTTATGATAATTACTTCCATTTTGTAATGAATAAGCATTTATGAAAGTGTATCACATTCTGATAGCATCCTCTGGCATTAGTTGAGTCATTTTCTAGTGTAATCTACTTTCACAAGTACAGTACACATAACTTATTTGCATTTTAGAGCAAAAGATAAAAGAAAAATATATTTAAGCAAAAGAAGTACAGGTTTTAATGCTTTTCTTGATAAGAAAGCATGTCACATTGCTGCATGACTGGTAGGACTTAATCAAAGAAGAACTAACTAGATTAAATTGTGTTTTAGACAAATACAGTATTCAATCTTTTATCCTATATAGAATGAAATTACAGACATTTGCTATCATCTCCAGATGTCTACCCTTTCACACAAAAGACTGAAAATACTCTTTCATGCAAAAGAAAATACGCCAGATCTCCATCCATGCCAGTCTTGGTTTCAGCTGGGATAGAGATAATATTCTTCCTAGTATCTGGTGCAGAGCTGTGTTTTGGGTTTATTGTGAGAATATTGATAACATGCTGATGTTTTGGTTGTTGCTTGGCAATGCTTACTCCAACAACTTTCAGTGTCTCATGCTCTGCCAGTGAGGAGGTGCACAAGAAGCTGGGAGGGACCATAGACAGGACAGCTGACCTGAACTGGCCAAAGGGATATTCCATGCCATAGAATGTCATGCCCAGCACATAAACTAGGGGAAGTTGACTGGGAAGAGCTAATCACTACTCAGGAACAGGGTCTTGGCATGGGTCAGCGGGTGGTGAGCAACTGTATTGTGCATCACTTGTCTTTCTTGGGTTTTATTCCTCTCTCCCTTTGTTGTCTCCCTTTTCATTGCAATTATTATTATAATATTATTATATTTTATTGCAATTATTAAACTGTTCTTATCCCAACCCATGGATTTTACCTTTTTCTGATTCTCCTCCCCATCCCACTGGAGTGGGGGAAGCAGGGGCTCAGTGGCTGTGTGGTACTTAGTTGCTGGCTGGGGTTAAACTGCAACAGTTCTTTTTGGCATCCAACGTGGGGCCCAACAGGTTGAGATAATGACAAATCTGAGTAGAATGCATTAGAACAAATAAGTATTTATTGTATTAGTTTAATAGTTGCAGGTCACAATGCTCCTTTATTTACTCTAAAAGTTGATGTGCTTGTTCTTAAAGTTGTGTTATGTGATACCTCACTTGCAACATGTGTTCCCTGTTGTGCTGTTAATCACTTACGGGAACTGGGCCAAAGTTATAATTTTGTTTTACTTTGTAACTCTGGTTTATGGTACAATGGTATGGCTGAAACTAATCTGGTGTTCATACTCAGCATTGCCAGCAGCTCTGGACTTCAGGAGTCATCTATTGACAACTCTAAATAATTATGGCTTTTACCTATTCTTCTTGGAGACCCAATCCGTGGAGGAGACACATGAGAATTTTGAATATCCTTGGGCTGTTGAAACCATCATGTTTGTATTGCTATGTCTCCTGCATGTGTTCTACATATGGTATAAGGTTAAACAACTATTTAAGAATCTCACCCAGAGATCTGCCCCAGGGCAGAGTGGCAGAGTGTGTGGGAGAGCATGGGCAAGTTCCTAGGACAATGGGCAGCTACAATACCTTGGAACTTCACTCTTGAAGAGGTGCAGAATCCAGAAAAACTACTAAAAGATCTGGAAAAAGTATGCTGTTTTCCTGGCTATTCTAGAGGAACACAAATGATTGCAATGTGCTGGGGCCTGGCCCAGGCCTACCACATCCTCTTCAACATTATTCATTACCCTCAAGGGGAAAAGGTCTCTGGATCCAACAACAAGACAACAGGTACTGCAGGTACTCCAACCCCCGTAACAGGAGTGCACCTGAACCAGAAAAACAACCTGTGCCAGCAGCAGTTGTCCCTATACACAAGAAGAAATGGGCACAATAGTCAACAAAGGGAAGTCACCGCAAGAACTGGACGAAGAGGCAGAGCAAGGTGGGACCTTCCAACATCAGAATACACATCTAGCAAAGGCCACCTGGTTAATCAATACCAGGGGATAGGAAAGAAAGGAAAGGTGATGGTGTATTAGAAAGTGTGGGACCTGGTATAGAATAAGGGGTGGAAACTGTCCTGGGTTTGTCTAAGATAGAGTTAATTTTCTTCCTAGTAGCTGGTACAGAGCTATGTTTTTCAGTTTGGTATGAGAATAATGTTGATATAACGCTGATGTTTTGTTGCTCAGCAGTGCTTACCCCAAAGTCAAGGACTTTCAGTGTCCCATGCTCTGCCAGTGAGGAGGTGTGCAAGAAGCTGGGAGGGAGCATGGCCAGGACAGCTGACCCAAACAGGTCAAATGGGTATTCCATACCATAGAACATCATGCTCAGTGTATAAACTGTGGCTATTTGGCCGGGAGAGGTTGATCACTGCTCAGTGAGGGGCTGGGCATTGGTCTGAGGGTGGTGAGCAACTGTATTGTGCAGCACTTGTTTATCTTGGGTTTTATTTCTCTATTTTTGTCATCACCTTTTTAATTACAATATTTTATCTTATTTTATTTCAACTAATAAATTGTTCTTATCTCAACCCACAGGTTTCTCCCCTTTTCCCCCCAGTTCTCCTCCTCAGTCCACCAGGGGTGGGGGTAGAGTGAGCAAGAGACTGTGTGGTACTTAGTTGCCAGCTGAGGTTAAACTAGAACAACTCCATCATCTGAAATTAGAGAATAACATTAAGAAAAGCATTAACAAGTCTTCCCTTGAAATCTTCATATCACTATGAATGTATGTAATTTCTCTGATAAGCTTCCCCAGTGTTTCACTTGCATTCTTAATACAGTTCATATTAATGGTTCAGCTTATATCCACTGGACCTCAGAGTATGTCATTTTCCACCCTCTTGTCTCAGGTATGTAGGTATCTGGAGTGTCGAATCACTTCTTGTCTGTTTCCTGGAAAAATAAAAGTAGCCAGAGCTACTTCAGTCTGATTTAGACAGAAACTTCTTTTCAGAATCTTTTTGGATCTTTCATTATTCTTCTTTAAGCATGGAAAATAGAACTGGAGTCAATATCCTTGTCACACAGGGATATTGTTGGGTTTTTTTCTAACCAAAAGACTCCTTAAACCCCTGCATTTCATGCTCCCAGTTGTCAGGTAAAGAAACACTGTTCTCCTACACACACTAACACAGAGAACATGCATCAACAAAGTACTCCTAAACATATATGGACTCAGTCGTATTCACAATCATGGTTTGTATGCTTTCCCCTACTGTAAATTTTGTTATTAAAAGAAAAAATCCAAAACAAAATCCAGAGAAAACCAAACATTTTTTTCTTTCATTTTTAATTTGGCTTCACACTGAAAACTCAATTTACAAGCCATTCATAAGGAAAATGTCCAGCTGGACAGAACGAGCCATGATTGACTGTACATCAACACTTGTAGTGTATCATTTGGTTCCCTTTCAGTAAATCATCATATGCCTTCTATAGCACAGCTTAAGCATCTACATCATATGGCTCAGTCCATCACACCCATAGGCAATTTCAACCTATCAGACAACTAACAAGAAAAGAATGCTCGAATTGAGGTATTTCCTTTAAAAATTTACTGATCACTGGTATCCAGAGGTAATGTTAAATCATATAGTTTTAAACATTGAAAAATGTACAAAAAACAAGTTCGTTTTTAAAAAATATTATCCTTAGTCTTCCATGCATGTTAATAAAAAATATAAAAATCAAATTTGTAGCACTGAAGCTATACTTTTTTGTTCTGCAAAAGTGTTTCCACAATTGGAACCACAAGGTACAGTCATCTTTAGTACACTGCTCACTTTTGCTCTTCAGTTATGAAGTATAGTCAGTTCAGTGCAAAGGTAATAGTCTATGTACACATATCATAGGAGCCACAGGAGGGAAATTTACAGCAGAAAATACGCATTCAGATCATTATTATCCAGTAGCACTATATATTGTTACAGATTTACACTGCATATCCAAAGGCTCGCGGCCAATATGCATCTTTAAACACACCAGGTCTGCCTGAGCAGCCTTGAAGTCAACACAGGTGGTACCACTGATGGAACCAACATGTGACATCTTGCAAGTGGGTTCCTACAAAACAGCTTCCTGCTCTGCCAGCACAGATTTTCAACCGAAAGCATCCTCTTCATGGCAGTGCCTAACATGGATTCAGTAGCGGTAAGAGAAAATTCCAGAATTTGATCATTTGAAAGATTAACTTTTTGCTTTTGCATTTCAAGTTTCAAGTGTGTTCCAAAACATAGCAATATTTTTTTCAAAATATATAAATGATATACTCAATGCAAATTCAACAATAATGCAAGAGATCAAAAAACTTTTTTTTCTGAATTTTTGCTCAGCTTGTGATTATTTAGTTTTATTCTTCCAAAAAGATGAACTAGTACCTGTGATCAAGTTAGAAATGTCTCGTGCACCTGCGAGAGATGCTGGGAATTACAAAAAGGTTTAGAAAGTGGTCCCATTGAACAGATGCCAAACACTTTCAGCACAGTGCTGCAACACTGGAGTTGTATAGTACATAATATAAGGTTAGCTGATGCTTATTCTTGGTCCTCATCTAGGAAACAAAGTCTGTCACTTCTAAAGAAACTTACTTCTGACTTCTATTTCTAACACTGCTGATTTACATGGAGCTCTTAATGTCCTTAGAGCAATTCAAGAAAGCAATATAAACAAACTACCAAACACAAACAGCTATAGAGACAAGCAGCTGCAACGGTTTTGCTTCTTGTGTAAGTATATCTACAATTGCTAAGGAGACATGTTTAAAGGAACTCTAATTCACATATTTAAAAATACAATTTCATTTTTAGATGTTTACTTTAAAACTGCTTTTGTAGTCTGGAAAGTACAGCACTGGCTAACCTAAGTGTCCCTTCTGAAATACAAGAAATATTTTGTGTGAACTTCATTATAAAAGAAAACATAGGACAAAATATATATATATACTTAGGGCATAAAAGATCTTTAAAAGTTTATTTCTTCAGCATTTAAAATACAAAATTGTCTTCATGCTGGATAGTGAATAAAAGACATGTATTTGGGTTTTCCCCATATACATTCATAGACAGAAACAACCTATCATCAGATGAATTTCATTTCCAGTACCATGGTAGGATGAAAAGTGTCCGTGTGTCAGCTTTCTTCATATCCATGAGGAGACTGTTTGTGACCACATTTACAGATGCTGCGTTTGGAACTTGGAAGTTAACAGGCCCACACTGAAAATGGTATCACGAGTCAGAAGTCAATCCAATTCAAGGTTTCATTGTACTGTAATTCTAAATCTAGTTTCTTGTTGATCACAGGAACAAGGAGAATCTCATAAGCTCCTTCAGACCTGCTGTCACCTGGATACACCTGCAATGGTTGAAGTGTGGGAAAAGAAAAAGCAATCCCTTACCTAATGACAGGCAGAAGCTAAAACAGTACATGGATCCTTAGTTTTGGGGGGCATTACCAGAACAGGACTTTAATATTAACCTGCTGCTTACAGCTCAGGGAGAAAAGTCCATGAATGTCACTTAAGAGGTAGCAAGTTCTCCCTCAGGCTGCAACACATCTACAAAGAACAGACAGCACAAGCAAGAACTAGGGATACAGTAAACTGAATTCACCAGCCCGAGAGGCAGAAAAGATCCTTCTTTACTGTGGGAAAAGGCCAGCTGCAGAGGGAAAGCCTTGCTGCCATGCTAGCTTTGATGGGCTTTTCTACTTGCTGGTTCAGGATCAGAAGTTCAGCCTGATTTTTCTGCAGCTGACTTTGGCTCAGAACTAGCAATCTCAAATAACACCTCATTGATAGTATAAAAATAGAGTATTACAAAAGTCACCATGACTTTTCTCTTACTTCTAACATTTTTGGCCAAAGTGAAAAAATCAAAATTTAACAATATACTGACAGATTATCGTACAGCACCTTTTTTGAGATTCCCCAAGCTAATCTCAAATGAGCTCTGATGTTCACATGGCTCTGTGCAATTTAGCTCAGAATAAAGCAGCATGACAACTATGTTGCTAAAAAAATTGTCCCAAACAGATAAGTTAATTAACAAGAATATCTTACTTAGGTGCAATCTGTGCTAAGGTGATTCTAGTGTTTCCATTCCCAGAGACTGATCATTTGCAAACTGTAAATATGTCCTTATCAGTTACAGATGGCCTCCCAAAGTTGGCCGGTACATTGTCTGCTAAGGACAATGGAATAAGCAACTACTGCCATCACACAACTAGTAAAATTATTTTGCTTAATGAACTTGCAAGACAATCTAGGCAGTGTCAACTGCAACAAGATATCTCACAGAAACATAAACCCTCTGTTTTATAAGTCTCTTACATCCTCTGCTCTCTTGGTATCACTCACTTCAGTTTAATCCCATTACACATGATAAAGCACATTATACCATCTGTGGAAAAAGAAGCTTTTTTCTACAAAACAAATCACCCCTTCATTTGTATAAGTCAAAGTAATTACTATCTCAAAATTAACCAGAAAGGTTTCCTAGAGAAACAAACTCTTAAATTGAACGCTATGAGTTGCAGGAAGTATTCACAGATCCAAGTCCGGGCACATCTCATGGATGACTTCTTTGCTGCTGCATACTCTTAGCAGTTCTACCTTGGTGTTATGTAATTTATGCAAGGTTTGATCTCAAGGTGTTGGTGACTAACATGTATACCCACTTCAGTGCCATAGCTATAGCACAGAACGATCATGTTGTGCCTCTGAGGTGGGGGATTTTACGTTTCAGGAGATCTTACAAGGTTCCTGACATGATTTGAACACCATTTTTCCTCCTAGAATTCAAGAGAAAAATGCAGGATGAGAAGATGAAATCTCACTGGCTGTGCTGCTGGTGACCTAGACGTTACTTAGATACACAATGCTACAGTACCTTCAAGAAATCATCCTTTAACTGAAGATCACTTACCTTAACTTCTACCTAGTCAGGACAGCAAAATTGCCTGAAAGACAATCTCAGCCTTTCTGCTCATACGTGAAACAGATTTTGCAGTTTTGTTGGACTGATTAATTATTTAATAACTTCCCATTTTGTACTCTTCCTATTTTTTTTAATGATCTATTCAGAATAGTTTGGTAATTTAAGCTTGCCAAATTAGATGAAGTTCAGATACCTAAAAAGTAGCAAACTATCTGAAACACTTCGTCCACAGAGAATGTCTGTGCCTCAATGTGGCTTTAGGAGCTGAACTTATTGCTAAGCAGAACTCTTGGCCAGCATGTTTGTCACTTATTTCTAGAGCACTCATGAAAAGGCTGCTAAAAACAACCCGAGAGACTTCACAAATGCAAAATGCAATGTTTCAGAAGGTCTTATGACCCACACTCTGACCTAAGGGAAAATTAAACTGGCTTGGTCAGAGTTCTGTTTTCTCTCCATTCTAGTTTAGTCCTATAACACATGCAAAGCTGTGCTTACAGTGTTGTGGTGTTTGGTTTTTTTCTGAGATCATGGAATCTACAGCACATTTTGCTAACAGGTTTTTTGTTTGTTTGGGTTTATTTCTGTTTTTGGGTTTTTTTACTTAAATGAGAATGTCATTTTTGAAGGAGCAGAGACCAGAAAGTGACTACAATAGTTACCATGAAAAGTTGTATTTACCACGTGGTAATATAAAAGTAGGAAGAATAATTTAATGGCAATACCAAAGATGGCCTTATCAGGGAACTCATAAACTAATAAAACCAGATCTGCTTTAGAAAATGTATCAGATGTTGAAAGGGCAACAATGCCTTTTCCAGAAAAACGCTTACTACATTTTACAAACACAAAAATATTCCAACCAGCCCAATGCTTAAACTAGATAACAAAGCTATTTAGTTTGCATGAAAATATTAATAAACAGCTCTGTGTGAAACTTAGCAACTTACTTCCAGCAGCTTTGCCACTAAAGAAGTTGCATCACTTCCCTACTGCACATGTGTCTCCTTTTCAACCTTTGTGACCTAAGGATTTATAGCTTCAAAATGGGATTAGGAAACACACACAAGCCTGGTTGCTATTTATCATGCCAAGATTATTTTAGCTACAATAAATGCATTGAAACATATAGTCTAATTAGTTTGTATAAAACTAAGTGCATGGCCCAGTTTCTCCATAAGGCTTACAAATTGCCTATAAAGTATATCTACTTACAGCAGTGGCCTCCTGAAAACTCTGTAATAACATTTGCCACACTATGGTAGAGACAGTGGTTTAAAAACACTTTGCATCTCTGAAATAGTGGGGTTTAATTATGTTTGGAGAAATACAAACGAAGAAAGACAAAAACCAACCTCGGATTTCATGGTTTTCTGTGTAACTTTCAATACATTTAAAACACGGAGTATATTTGTTGAGCCATATGAGAATAGCACAACTCTGGCTGGGTATCTCATACAATATGTAAAAACTCAGGCTGATGCAAGAGCTCTGCTGGCAAGGGATGGCAGTATTACATAAGAGTAGAAAAATGCTCATTGAAAATGTCAAATGCCTTCACACCCCTGCATTTTCTGTGTCAAGATCTTTTATTAAGCTAAACAATTGCAAAGAATTGAAGTCATTTCTTCATATGTCTCCCTGTAAATTATGGGGCTGTTGATATCACCAGTTAACATGTAAAATCTGTAGCATTTTAATGGAAAGTACTCATGTGCCCATGTTTGTGAAGAGGAAAGGAAGTTTTTACTTCTACCCCGACATTGCAGCGAGTCATTGACACTTGACTGTCACAATGCAGCTGCTCCACAGTCAGGTGCCTTTTAAAAAGGCTTCTCATGTGGAACTAAACACTTCAGCAGTCTGAGTTCGATAGGTGAGTTTAATGAATATTGCTGCAGTCATGTCATATGTTATAGGTCTTAGCCCTCATTGGCCTGAGCTCACCACCACTGGGGTAATGTGGCTTTTCTCTCACTACAAGGCAGTCTAATATGATAGCCTCAGATTCTAGAGATTCTAAAATCATCTGAATTAACTTCATTAATCTCAGCTTTTGTGACACCATGTGTGAACTAACAATGTTTCCATGCAGGCTGATCCTTCACCCTATCATTCATTCTGCTATGTATCCACCCCATTCAGTAATTTCTCAAAAGAGGCAGCATCAAAATTCATTCCAGAATCTAAGTGTTGTTTTGTGGTTTGGTTTTGTTTTGTT
>NW_008659140.1:0-253 GCF_000695815.1 Acanthisitta chloris
GTGAATGATAAGACAACCTTCCTGTTGGATTAATACTAGTGAGTAAAATCAATTTTATGTTCATGTATTGGATAGTCCAAAAAACCCAAATCTGATCAATTTACATTTAGAACATAGGCAGGGCATATACAGAGATCATGCTTTATGTTGCAACTTCACAAATTTGAATTTTGAAGATACCTAAAAAACTAGTCTTTTTTACAGCAGTTCTTTCCTGTTCTTGCACTGGAAGATGAGTGGGGAGGAGAAGGGA
>NW_008659141.1:0-395 GCF_000695815.1 Acanthisitta chloris
AAAAGTCCAAGAAAATTTGGGGAAAAAGTGAGGGGAAATTTAGGTAAAATTTGAGGAAAAATTTTGGGGGAAAATTGGAAAAACTTTGAGGAAAATGTTAGGAAATTCTGAGAAAAATTGGGGAAGTTTGGGGAAAATTCTGGGAAAATGGGAAATTTTGGGAAAATTGAAAATTTGGGGGAAATCCTGGGGAAAATTTGAGGAAAATTGAGAAGAATTCAGGGAAAATTGATAAAAATTTGGGACAAATTTGGTAACGGGAAAAATTCAAGAAATTCTGGATATATTTTTGGAAAAATTTTGAAGAAATGAGGAAAAATGTGAAATGAACTTTTGGGGAAAATTGGGAGAAGATGTGTAAAGTTTTGGGGAAAAATTGTGAATTTTGGAGAATT
>NW_008659142.1:0-2700 GCF_000695815.1 Acanthisitta chloris
AATTAGTCTTTTTCCCCAAAAATTAGTATTTTTTCCTCTCAAAATTCCCATTTTCCCCCCAAACTTAGTATTTTTCCTCCCCAAAATTCCCATTTTCCCTTTTAAAATTCCCATCTCCCCCAAAGTTTCCATTTTCTCTCTCAAAATTCCTGTTTTTCCTGTCAAAATTCCCATTTTCCCCCCAAACTTAGTATTTTTCCTCCCCAAAATTCCCATTTTCCCTTTTAAAATTCCCATCTCCCCCAAAGTTTCCATTTTCTCTCTCAAAATTCCTGTTTTTCCTGTCAAAATTCCCATTTTCCCCCCAAACTTAGTATTTTTCCTCCCCAAAATTCCCATTTTCCCTTTTAAAATTCCCATCTCCCCCAAAGTTTCCATTTTCTCTCTCAAAATTCCTGTTTTTCCTGTCAAAATTCCCATTTTCCCCCCAAAATTTGTATTTTTTCCCATCAAAATTCCTATTTTCCCCCCAAACTTCCCATTCTTCCCTCAAAATTCCCATTTTCCCCCAAAAATTCTTTTTTTCCTCCCTAAAATTCCCAATTTTCCCCCCAAAATTCCCATTTTTCCCCAAAATTTCCAATTTTCCCTCAAATTTTCCCATTTTCTCCGAAAAATTCTATTTTTTCACTTTTTTTTTCCTGTTGGATTTTCCTGTTTTCCCCAAATTTTTTCCATTTTCTTCCTATAATTCAAATAATTTGGCCAAAATTTCCCATTTTTCTGTTAAAATTTCCCATTTTTCCAGGATGTTTTCAATTTTACCACAAAATTTTCCATTTTCTCCCCAAAATTTCTATTTTTTCAGCTAAATTTCCCATTTTCCCCATATTTTTTCCCGTTTTCCCCCCAAAATTTCCCATTTCCTGCCAAAATTTCCCATTTCCCCCCGAAATTCCAATGTTTTCCCCTAAAATTAGTATTTTTTTGCCCGAAATTCCCAATTTTCCTCTGAAAATTCCCTATTTTTTCTCCCCCAGGAGGAACGTTCCCGGAGCGAACACAATTTACTCAACATCCAAAAAACTCACGAGCGAATGCAAACAGAAAATAAAAGTAATTTTTTTTCAAATTTTCCAAAATTTTAGAACTCTAAAAATAATTTTTGGAGTTCCAAAATTCTCTTAAATTCCAAATTTTTCCACAGTTTCTCCATATTATAGGACAAAACTTCGAGGACTTTACACGACGGCGAAAGCCGACGCCGAGGCCGAGTGCAAGTGAGTGAAAAAGGGGAAAAAATTCCCAAATTTTCCATGAAATTCCCAAAATTTTCTACGAAATTCCCAAGATTTTATCAGGCTATTCAAAAAATCCCCAAACTTCCTCATTTTTCCCAAAAAATTCCTATTTTCCGGCTTGAAATTGGAGGGAGTTGGAAAATCCAAGATGGCGGCGGAAAATTGGTTCATTTTGACACAAAATTTTGGGGTTTTAAATTGGAATTTGGAATAAATTTTGGTGATTTGGCCTCAAATTTTTGGTATTTTGGAATTTTTGGATTTTTGACAAATTTTTGACAAAATTTGGGGTTTGGCCTCAAAATTTCTGCAAAATTTGCCCCAAAATTTCATTTTCCTGTAAAATTTGCCCCAAAATTTTATTTTCCTGAAAATTTTTTAGTTCAAAAATTTAACCCAGAATTTGCCCCAAAATTTCATTTTTTCATAAAAATTGACACTAAATTTCCTCAAAATTTGTCCCAAAATTTGGCTTTTTTTTTCTAGAAAATTTTTTAGCCTCAAAATTTGTCCTTAGAAGTTCCAAAATTTTCCTAGAAACTCCCAAAACTTTACCAGGTTCTTCGAAAAATCCCCAAAATTCCTCATTTTTCCCAAAAATTCCTTTTTTCCTGCTTGAAATTGGAGGGAGTTGGAAAATCCAAGATGGCGGCGGAAAAACTGGTTCATTTTGATGCAAAATTTTGGGGTTTTAAATTAGAATTTGGAATAAATTTTGGTGATTTGGTCTCAAATTTTTTGTGTTTTGGAATTTTTTGGGTTTTTTGCCAGAAATTTTTGACAAAATTTGGGGTTTGGCCTCAAAATTTCTGCAAAACTTGCCCCAAAATTTGGCCCAAAATTTTATATTCCCGAAATTTTTTAGCCCTGAAATCTATCCCAAAATTTTGGATTTTTGCTTTGGAATTTGGAGCAAATTTTGTTGGTTTGGCCTCAAATTTTGGGTCTTAGGGAATTGTGTTTTTGACCAGAAATTTTTGACAAAATTTGGGGTTTGGCCTCAAAATTTCTGCAAAACTTGCCCCAAAATTTGGCTCAAGATTTTATTTTCCTGAAAGTTTTTTAGCCCCAAAATTTATCCCAAAATTTCCTTTTATTTCAGCATTTTGCGTCGGGCTCTGGACAAAATTGCCGAAATCAAATCTTTGTTGGAAGAAAGAAGAATTGGTAAGGCCAAAAATTCCATTTCTTTAACAAAAAGCTCCTTTTTTTACCAAAATTTGGGGAATTTAGGGCAAAATTTGGCTAATTTGGGTCAAAATTTGGAGGATTTAGCACAAAATTTGTCAAAATTTGACCAATTTGAAGCAAATTTTTTATAGAATTTATGGTTTTTTAAATGATTTTTTATTGAATTATGGTAAATTTTGTTGTAAATTTTAGATGAATTTTTGGTTAAATTCTTTGGATTTTTTTGGCAGATTTTGCACTAAAATGAGGAATTTTTAGAGGAATTTTT
>NW_008659143.1:0-1403 GCF_000695815.1 Acanthisitta chloris
GATCGGGAGTGGGAATCGCTCCCCCGTGGGAACCGTGAGCTGGCGAGCCGTGGGTTGGAGAGAAGGAAATTCGTGCCTCCTTCTTAGCCCGGAGCTGCCAGTAGGCTGTGTCACTGATGTAGGTTTTGGGTTTGTTTTGTTGTTGTTTTTTTTCAACGTGACTGCAGTGCGTGCAGCAGATTGTACTAGCATGACAGCCTCGCTTAGTTTATTGGCACGAGGTGAAATCATAGAATCAACCTGGTTGAAAGAGACCTCCAAGATCATCAAGTCCAACCCTACTGTGGTTACTAGACCATGGCATTAAGTGCCACATCCAGTCTCAGCTTGAAAACCTCCAGGGATGGTGAATCCACCACCTCCCTGGGCAGCACATCCCAATGCCTGAGCACTCTCTCTGGAAAAATCTCTTCCTTAAATCATTTATCTCTTGTTCTCCTTCTGTGCCATGCAGAAACCTGCTTTATTCTTGCACCACGGGTGAAAGCAGTTAATGGTTTTGTGTGTCAACTTCTTGAATAGTTTGTTGCATGGGGAATACACACTTTGCAGCAGTAAGTAAAACAAGGGTTTGTAATTTCAGTGCCTGGAAAGAAAAATTTGCTCTGTGGGCCATTTCTTCCCCTTTTTTATCCAGTTGTTCAGTTGTGTAATGATTAGATGGACATGGTGCTTTCTGTGCTGAAAGGATCTGATCTCTCATTCAAGGGTTTCACAGGCTGAAAAATCAGTCCACTGGTTGATTCTGAAAATATTCCAGCTTTCAGAAGTCTTAGAAAGCCTTATTAGTCTGTTAGTCTTAGTAGACTTTCTTAGAAGTTTTCCCCAAACCTTATTGATTGTGGGGGTGTATGTTATATATTACTCAAATATATATTCCAATACATAATACTGAGCTAAAAGATGAACACAAAATATTTGTTTGAAGAATTGTGCTAAGTAGTTTCCTTAGGAAATTTCTGCATGAAGACTTTAATAGGTTATAGCATATTAAAGATGTGCAAAATCAAGACAAATGTTATTCAGGGATGCATAACAGGAGTGTTGTAGGTGTGTGATGGCTTCTCTTGGTAGTTGTGACTTTGAGGTGTGTGTGTCTGGTACTATTACTGTCCAGGATTCTGGACAACAAAGTTCCAGCAGTGTCTGACCAGTTAGGTAGGAGATGAGTAGCAAAGGTGGTCAGAGATCTAGAAGACATAACCTGTGGGAAAACTGAAAGAACTGGAATGTTGCAGTCTAGGGAGGCAAAGACTGATGAGAGATGTGATAGCAATCTTCAGCTGTGTAATTGGTTGCTGCAGAGTGGTGGAAAGCAAACTCTTCTCCACATCCAGGGGAGACAGAACAAGAACCAGCATGCTGAGCTCCTGCAGGACAAATTAGGTTAAATTGGTAGGGAA
>NW_008659143.1:1419-17937 GCF_000695815.1 Acanthisitta chloris
GAGCATTGATTGTCCAAATAACCACTTACCAGAAATCCTTAGACAAAGGTGATTACACCTTTGTGTTTTCAGAGACACTAAATGATCTCTCTAGGTCCCTGAAAGGCTCCAGGGGTGGCAGAGACTACCAGGAGACCAGTCTGTGAACACACTCCTGCTGATCATGCATATCCAAGAATGGCTTTGTAAGGTAAACATGGCTCAATCATCCATCAATAATATTTAACTGTCATGCTAAACTTTCATACTAGATTTTGTGTTTCTTCTTCTTCTTTTTGCTCAAACTGCAAATGTTGGTGTAAGAGTAGTGTGGGTGATCTGCTGAAGAGCATCCCATCTTAGTTTGGCACCATCACAACTGGTAAATGGGCTTATTGGTAAATGTTAGGAGATTTCAGCTTGGTTTCCAAGTACAGTTCAACAAAACTGTATCACATTGTTTCCTTCAGGTCTAACACCAGTGTGTGTCAGGCAGTTCATGAGACAGAACTACATTGGTCTAATTTATGTTTGTCTTGGCTATGATCATCACCTTGGAAATTACTTTGAATATCATTTAGTTCTTAAACATACTTTGAAATGAATAGTTTGTCCTACTGCACTTAACAAGTTTTTGTCCAGTTCAATTTTTGGCCCAACTAATTACAGAAATAGTTGACTGAAAAGCAACTTGGTGGTTTTCCTCCCTAATCTCTATTATCTAGAGGTTTTTGCTGCTTTGCTCAATATTCTTTCTTTTATTGTGTTCTTCTTTTTATTGTTCTTATCATTTTACATGTTAATTATATTAAAAATTCTACCATGTTCTTTTCTTCTGGCAACTACTTGTGAAATTAGCTTCATGGTCAAGAAAAGGGTCACTGGAGATTTTTGAACATCCATTTTAGAAGAGTGGGAACAGACAGTGCTTAACCTCTCTTTCTAGGTTATTTGTTATTGTTTTGTGTCCCTGTGCTCTGCCTTTACTATTTTAGAGAGACATGGAAGAAAGTTGATTCAATCTTTCTGGTGTCTCTTTAGGAAAAGAGATGCCTTTCCAAAGCTCTTAGTCATCTGTATTATTAAGATGTCTTTGTTTCTGCCTTTTTTCTCTTCTTTGAGCTGGCATGACCAGAGCTGAGCCCAGTAACTCTGCTGAAGACATGCTGTTCCTGAGGCATCTTCTGCTCCTTGTTTCTCAGCTGCTTCCCATCACACCCGTGGTGTCGTGTCAGGCTAGAGTGCTTGAAAAGACCAAAACGTGCCTTATAAAATGTCTTGTGTTTGTTTTTTTCTGATGTTGGTTGGTTGCTCTGGACCCTGTCAGAATTTCTCTGAATCATCTGAAAGGATGAAATTCATCAGGGCACAGCAGTGAGGATTCCCTGTGGTGGCAGGGCTGGGCCTGTCCTGTCCCAATGCCCCAGGCAGGAGCAGAGTGTCCAGGGGGCACCAGGACAGCCCCAGCCCTGCACATGGGGCAGCTCCCTCAGGATGGGCTGAGGTGTCAGGCTGGGATGTGGGGCTGTGGTGGGGCCTGGCAGGATGGAGCCCATGGCCAGGCAGGGCTGGGCTGTAGGGAGACTGACCCTGCTGCAGCATCACTGGGACAAGGGCTGATGGTTCCAGGGGACTGAATTGGGTCCTGGGTTGTTGGAAGGGACTGGTAAAGACCTGTTAGCACCATGAGGCCTTTGATGTGTTTCAAAGCTTCACTTATCAAAACTGTACATTGAAAACATGTGAAATCATGGAATTTTAGGGGTTGGAATGAAGTTTAGAGATCATCTAGTCCAAGCCCTGCCCTGGGCAGGGACACCTCCCACCAGAGCAGGTTGCTCAAGGCTTCATCTAACCTGACTTTGAACACTGCCAGGGTTGGGGCATCCACTACCTCCTTGCTAGTGGAAGTAGTAGAAGTAGTGCTGCATTTTCTTTCTCATCTATTTCTGCCTGCACTGTTCCAACCTTATGCTAAATCAAAAGGTTTGATACTTGCTGTACAACCTCTGCCTGGAGAATCCAATGTACCTCCTTAAGCACCCATGGTGACCAAGCTCAGATCTTTGCATTGGAGATGGCTCCATAAGCCAGATCTGCTTGTAAGTAGCCAATGCCACTAGTCCACAGTAAAATTTAGGGCAAACAGTAAATTGTTATGGAAGTTGCTACACCATGGCAATACATATTGTTTTGTTCAATTAAAACCTCTGTAATAATCAAGGCTTGACATTTCTTCCCTGCTTTTGTCCATATGAATAGGATGAGTCCTGCAAGGCTTCTGTGTTGCTTCATTTAAACCTGGACTGGCTGTGGAAAAATGCAATATATGGTAGAAGAACACTTAGACTTGTAGGGGCATAGACAAAATGGCTTGAGAGACTTTTTTCCTCTCTCTAGTTTTTATGGTACTGGGGTACTGTGAGACTTAGAAAAGAAACTTTTCCAAGTTGCCATTAATCTGCACAGACATTGTTTTAAAGCAGTGTTGATTGATTTAGCCTTCCAGGGTAGATGTCAGGCACACTATTCATGATTAACAGCAGACAGAAACCAGGGAGATGAGCAGTGTTGATCATACTATGAGTAGAAATAAAAGTATAAAGTAAATACATGTCAACCTTTTGGAATTTGTGTGATTTATATAATTTCAATGTTGGATTGAGTAATTGATCTTTTTATTAGTGTTTCTTATGTTCTAGTAAAACAGGATTTAAATAGTGAGAAGTTAATAGCTGCTCTAAGTAAAACACAGGCACTGGAACGAGACCTGCTCTCTATAACTGAGAACATGCAAAAACTGCAGGGAAGTTTGTTTGAACTTGATGTGGTGAAAAATAAAACTATCATGCCAGTAAGATTTACATTTTTCCTTGAATTCTCAGTCAGTTCAAAGTAAGCCTGTTAAGAGCATTGCATTAGCACATAGGAAATCTACATTTCCACCTTGTATGTTTATACTTTAGGGCCTCTTCATAATTCAGCTTTTTGTATTCCAAGATTTTTCTTTCTCCTGTGATTAGTTCCAGTAGCTTGTTCTGAAGCTCTGGTTTGAGGCACTGAACTAATAACAAAGAGGGGCTGGAGGCTTCTTAGCAATGTAGGCAGAAATAAATTCTGATGTGGCAGAATGTGTGGGTTATGGAGATCGCAGGGGGGAAAACAAAGAGGGACTGGGATCAATTGCAGCTCCTCTGGGGCAGGAGGGGTTGAGAAGAGGCTGCAAGGGCCACCTCCCTGTGGCTGTGGGACTAGGGATGGGTGTCTTCTAGGAGCTGACAGGGGGACAGAGGCATGAGGACTGCTCAGGGAGTTTTTAGGACAGGGAGGGTTTGGCAGAGCTTTGTGGCAGCAGAGTCTCTCTTATTTACTCACGCTTTCCATCCAGACTCGTTCTTCTCATTGTCTTCTCCACTGTCCCATGTTGTGAAGTGCCTCTTGCTCTCTCTGTAGGCATTCATTTTTCCTCAGGCTAGCATTTTTTTCTTTCCCTCTTCACTGGCCCCTGCCAACCTCTCCCAGGCTTTGAGTAAAGATCTCAGAGTCACTTGTTCCACCTGTTGGGAAGGGGATAAAGGGAGGTATGAAGAGAGGTAGGAGGACTGTGTAGAGGTGAAGGCAGCACTTCAATAACCTTCAAGAGCAGGATTTGCTTCTTCTGGTGTCCTGTGTGACCTGAGAGATACACAGGAGAGTGGTACAGCAAGTCCTGCTGTACCACACATCACATACAGTCATATCTGTCCTTGGTGTTGGTGGCAGAACTCCTGTGTAAATAGGAGGTGCTAATCAATGGTTTGGGATGTAGCTCTGCCATCTCCATCTTCTTTGGCATGGGTAAAATCTGCTGGTAGAAGTGAACTACTTGCTTACAGGAGTGCAAGTTTGTTGTGGGTGTAAAGGACATTGACTGAAGAAGTGATCATTGGGGTTTTTTCTAAGTTTTAATTAAGAAGTTAAGATTATCTTGGGAGGGCTTTAAATGTGCCTGTCTGGACATGGCATATCCACAGCTGGATATATGCTGTGTGACAAAACTTGTAGGATTTTGTAGAAACATTTTATCTGTGGAACATGCTAGGAAAGCATCTTTATCCAAGCTGTCTTTGAAAGGGAGAAATGGAGTTGTCAGAATGAAGAGTGCCCCAGGTTCTGTGGTTGGAGTGTACATTAACACTAATATTTGATCAGCTCAGAAAGTTTTTTGTGTGTTTTAAAGACCACTTGCTCTACCCAAAGCTCTGTATTTTGTTTGGTTTTAGTCCATCTTACCAAATGTACAATATTGACTTGCATTATCCCAACTGTCATTTTTTTCCCTTTTATTTTGTGTAAATCTTCAGAGCCATGGGGATGATAAAACATGTTCTAACTTGCCTGAACTCATTTGTATCCTACATCAACAGAAAGTGGAAAAAAAAAAGCCCTGAGCTCTAGTTTGAGATGAAGCCAACAATTTTTAAAGCATGCCAGCTTGTATTTTCCAGAATACTTTATAACAATCTGTACTTTCTTCATTAAGTAGAGTTAATGATTTCCAAAAGTTTGTTGGGTTTTTTTTTCAGTCAAAATCATTTCAGCATATAAAAATGAGCCCAGTTAAGGTGATTTGAAGACACATAGGTGAAGAGTGCTGCAGGACTTACATCTGGGCTCAGCCTTTAACAGACACTTGGGAAGTCTTTGTTGTCACAAATACCTTGTGCTTCTTTTGGTCTCAGTGGGTAATTACAGTTCTCAACCCCTTAGGAGCTCCCTAATTCCACAAGAGCTTGCAGTATCCTATGTGGGGAGGTCAAGACAACTTTGCATAGTATCAACAGTATGATTTATTAAAATACCAGATTATTGAGCTCAGTTTAAAATATTGCAGTACAACCCTTGCTTCACAAAAGTGTGCAAAATTGGGTGAACTTTTGCCAAACTAGCAGGGGAACTGCCAGGGAGAGACCACACCATGATGAGCTTTCTAGACCATCAGTATAATGCATACATTTGAGGGAAGATGTATGAAGTGGTACTTTAGTTCTTTTCCTGATATCAGATGCTGAAAAGGTTCAAATTATAGGTGCAATTCAGAAAGTACCTGCTGCCTTTATTGTCTCCAAATGGAGTAATTTCTATTTCTTAGTCTTTAAACCAGCTGGGATCTCCTGGGTGACTCTCTTGGAGCTGTGGCCCAGGGAGATTCCATTAGACAGAAACCTAAGCAAGGCTATTTAAATAATTCTTTAATTGAATCTCTCCTTGACCAGGTCAGCATGTTCCTCCTCACTTGCACTTGGGATCTGACTCTGTTTCCTGCTGTTTCCCCTTCTCTCATTGCTCATGGAGAAGATAGAATAATATTCCCAGTTAAATAAACAGGCAGGGGAGAAAATAAACACTGTAAGCATAGCTGCAGTGTCCTGTGTGGAGAAGAGGAGGCAGACACATCTGTGCAATAACTTGAAGGGTGGGTGAATTATGCAGAACATGATTTAAAGATGGAAGAATCAGGAGTGGACCATGCAGAACTGTTAGGGTTGTGAATTCATTCCTTTCTCAGCTGTGGGAAAGGTTTCAAAACACACACACAAAAAAAAGCACTCTGTGGGAAGTGGTTCTAAAATTAGACTTTTTGCCCAAGACAAGAACCCCAGGGAAGAGTTACATAATGCTGGACTTCTAATTAGTTGGAGATTTGATTGCCTGTGGGAGGTAGGGCATGGGAGTCTCCAGCTCTTACAATCTTGGCCCTGATAGCACAGGGCTGAAGGGTAAAGTAGATCACTCCTGGCAGAATATAAGCAAAACTGGATGTCTGTGTCTTGGTAGGGAACTCTGTGCCTTCTTTTCCCAGGTGGAATGGTATCTGCCCAGTTATCACATTTTGTTTGAAAGTTTTCCATTAGGAGGGAGCAGAACTGGGTGGGTGATAGTGAAAAGAAATTTTAAGATATGCCATAAACTTCACTGATAGAGATGAGATAGAACAATGTGGGAAGGTACAGCCAAGAACACTGGAGCTACAGTGCAGCCCTTTGCTTCATAGTAACCTAAAACAAAGGGAACTTTATGTGGAAATGCAATAATAAAAGGTGTTAATATGTGGAGGGGAATTTTCAGAGCCAACCCCCATAATTATCTTTCTTGCAGTAGGGAAACTGAAATTCTCACCTACTGAAAAAGCTCCTCTTTGTCTTTCAGAAACTGTCACTTGCAGAGAAAGCCAACATCAAATAGCAACCCTAAGCAAACCAACCAAATAAATTAAGTGGATTTTCAAATAGCTCTGCCTGGAAGTTGAGAGAAAAAGAGAAATGGGGAAATAAAGGTTATTAAGAAAGCTGGAGGCATTTTTTCCTATCCCTGAAAAGTAAAATTAAGAATTCTTCAGGTCCTGTGTAGAATCACACAAGACATGAGAAATCAGTGATGATAAACTGCATCTAAGTGCTGGAAATATATTAAGCAGTGAAAAACAAAGTCTTTCAGTGTAATAGAAGACAAAACGATAAAGGAGTTTTTTGCTGGTTTCCTACCATTAGAAAGAGTGAGGGGTAGGGAAGGGGAGGAAGATTGGCTGAATAGGACTAGCATCAAATTCTTTTTAAAGGTCCTAGACAATGGAGGTTCATGTTTGTTATTCTCTGGTGCATTTTCAATGAGGAGAAAGGAATGTAATTGTATTCCCTGTGATTAAGTCTGTTGGCTGTGCAAAGAGACCCACATGGCCATGGTGTGCTCATGACTGGGCTGAGATGAGCATTGACAGCTTTTGCCAAAAAGGGGACAGGAGCCAAAATGTAGAGGATTTCATGAAGGAGCTCAAAAGAGAGGACAGCTGCACCTAATTTTCAGAAGCACATAGTTGTCTTCGAGGAAGCCAAGCAGTACCAAGAATCAAGCTTAATTTTTATTTCCTAAAGAGTAAAGGAATTCCATTTATTTTATCTCTGGTATTTTCTTTTCCAATCCGGGTTTAAATAAGGTATCTGCCCTCAGAAGAGGTGTTTCTAGCAAAGGATAATTTCTCCTCTGTGTATGCTAAGTACATCTACTTATGCATACCTCACTATTGGTTTATCAGTAGTTTATAGTTTGATGGTACCTGAGAGTAGGAAGAAAAAGCATTCAACAAAACCATCCTGGAGCTGTCCAGTACAGAGCATTTCTTTTGTAGAAGACCTGCTTCTCTCTGCTCTTCAACACTTGACCACATGCAGTTTTGTATTTGTTTCTTGGGTCACTCATCTGATTTTTAAATAGAGGTGGGTGATATATGTCTTCTGCTCCTGCAGAATTACTTAGAGGATTCCTTTGGAAAGTTGTACAGCTGCAGGCAATGAAATGTTGCTCAGCAATCAAAGTGCTGTGTAAGTTCTGTTATGTGGTGATTTCATCCTCAAAACTCTGCTACATTAATACCAAAATAGAATTGGAGCAATGATGATTGACACCTGAAGTAAATGTATAATCACATTAAATCCTTAACTGCTGGCTTGCTGTAATTTTTGCAGTTTATCAATCCCACAATTTAAAAGGCAGTAAATGTTTTCTAATAGCACTATAGAAATAGTCATGAATCTTATGCTTCATGGAGAGCAAATATAAACCAAATTACTTTATGTTGGCATTCCATAGCATAAATGTGGGCACTGAACTCTGAAGAAACTGGAGATTTTGGGTTGTACCATGACAGGCCCTAGCAGCAGCTCATTTTGTAAGTAATTTTGTAAGTATTGAAATATTAGCTGGAGCAAAGAATGTAGAAACCTGCTATTATTACCTCCAGCATAGAATCATAGAATTTAAGGGTTGGAATGGACCTTAGAGATCATCTAGTCCCAACCCCTGCCCTGGGCAGGGACACCTCCTCTCTAGATCAGGTTGCTCAAGGCTCATCCAATCTGGCCTTGAACACCACCAGGGTTGGGGCAGCCACAGCCTCCCTGGGCAACCTGGGACAGTGTCTCACCACCCCTAGAGGAAAAAACCTTTTTCTAATGTCTAACCTAAACTTCCTCTCCTTCAATTTGAACCCATTACCCCTTGTCCTGTCACTGCAGTTCCTAACACAGAGTCCCTCTCCAGCTCCTTGTAGGCCCTTCAGATATTGAAAAGTTGCTCTGAGGTCTCCACACAACCTTCTCTTCTCCAGGCTGAACAGCCCCAACTCCCTCAGCCTGTCCTCACAGGGAGATGCTCCAGTGCTCTGAGCAACTTCCTGGCCCTTCTCTGGATATGCTCCAACAGTTCTATCTCCTCATTATGCTGAGGACACCAGGACTGTGTGCAGTATTCTAGGTGGGGTCTCACAAGAGCAGTGTCTTTATTATTCTGGTGAGAAATGCTCAGACTCTTGGGAATGCTGGCAGAAGGTTAAGTATTGGATATAATGAAAAAGAATCACTCTCAAAAGGGAGGCTGTGGAACCCCATGGTCTGAAGAACCTGTGCTAGAAATGCTTTTAAACCATGGCTTTACTGTAAGAAGTACAAACTGGAAGGGACATTTAAGAGACACATTTATCTCCACAAGCCTTCTTTCTATGAAGTCACTAGGACTGGTGCTTTTGTCCAACTGCATAATCCTTAGCTTCTAGTGCCAGAATAAACCCTGGAAACACTGTAGTAAGTGTTTGCTCTGAAACACTCTAAGTGATGCTCAAGTTTTTGTGTTCTTGGGAACACAGAATATATTGGATTTCCCTCTTGTATATAAATTCATGTTTTTGAAAAAACAAGAAAACCTGAAATCTACCCATTTTTCTAAGAGTTTGAAGTTTAAAAAAGCCCAAAAATCTCATCTCAACTTGAATAACTGGAATATGTCTGAAAATGTATCTGGCATATTTGGAAATGTCACATTTCTGGCACAAGTAGCAACATATTGTATTCCTTTCATTTTTCTTTTTTAAGCCTTGTATTAAAACTTATGATAATATAAAATCTGCATTTTAAAATTTGTGGCACTTCTCTGAAAGGTAAGTTGTACACCTGTTCATATAAGGAAACATGACCTGTACTTTATTCAGGCCTGTCTGATACCATCAATATTGAGTGTAAGCAACTTGTTTTACTCATTGTTTTGCAGCCTGCATTGGTGACAGTCAACATTTCTTAAAGGACTCTATGGAAGATAAGATATTGTGTGTTTTGAGATTTAGAAACTACTTTGGAAAAATTAATCTGTGTTTTTGAAAGAAAAAATGTTATCTAAACTGCTCTAACTTCTAACAGCCATTTAATTCACCTGTTGTTAATTTGAGGCAAGTTGGCTGATTCAGAAATATGACATTCTTCATTACTAATAATTTCTAGGCCTCTTAATGCAAAAAAGAAAGGAACAGAACTCTCTGCTCTGTTCTCTTGAACAGAAGAGTAGCAAGTGGAATGGCATGATGGAGACAGAATACAAACATAGAATAATGATGGTTGGAAAAGACTTTTAAGATTATCCAGTCCAACCATCAATGTAGCACCATCACCATGTTCACCATTAAACCATGTCCTCCAGGGAGTCTTCAGTTCATGTCCTCAAGGGAAAGTCTTCAGCTGTTTACTGTATGGATTATAATATTATAAAATATATAGTCTGTCTGAGTAGTCTGTGGTAGGTCTTCTGGTAAATAATATTTAATTATTGCTCAAAAAAGGGGGAAAATTGCCTTATTTCTTCTGGTTCCCTGGTGGGAATCTAAGAGGTGTGTGGGTGATGAATGCTTGTGACTGCTTGGGATCACTGCTGAATATACCAGCAAATCTCATCCCTGGGGACCAGATGACTCTTTGACCCATTTGTTGAAGATTTCTTCATAGACACAGAGTGGGAGGAAAGAATTTGCCTTCTTCCCATGAGTAACCTGGCAAGATGGAACAGGATGCTGCCTCTCACCCCCACTCCATCCTTGCAGTGCCAGCTCCTGGGGAACTGTCTGCAGTGACTGAGGAATACTTTTCTACAGTTTTGAATGTTGAGATTTGTAAGAATTTTCAAGTGCATAACAAACTTGCATGGCTTTGTCTGTTGTAATTCTTGTAAAATCAAACAGCTCATAGTCTTGAAAGTAGTTTTCACAGTATCTCAGAGACTTGGAGTTGTACTCCTACTGTACTATTAAAACCTGATTAGTGAATGTCTGAAGATTAAACACGTGGCCAATAGCCCAGATTGTCTGGAGTGAGATGAAAGGAAAAGCAAAGATATAGGAGGTAAAAGGTTAAAGCAATATTACAGGGTTCAGGGACTTTCTCACAGGGAGAGATGAGGTGGTACTTATGGTTCTGCTAACTTAGTAGTGGGAGAATCACTCCCCAGCATCACTGAGGGTAAGGTTCATCATAAAACAAGAGTGTGATAGGCAGTTCTGACACAGACACAGAGTGATGTATCCAACTACAAAGTATCATCACCTCCGAAAATTCAAGCACACAAAGACATGTAGGGTGTATTCCCTAAACAATGAAACAGAAGAGCTGGAATTACTCATGAAAGGGGAAAAGCCACCCCTACTTGTTAAAGAATCACAGGCAAAAAAAGGCACTTTGAAAGCTGAAGGGCTGGTGGGTGTCTGCTACAAAAACTCATGTTGCCTCAGCACAAGATGAATTCCTTATTAAGCACCTCTGGCTTGCTGTAACAATAATAAAAAAACACTGTTTTCCCATTGCTTCCTTCAGATTGGAAGACATTTGGTAGACATCTCACTTGCAGGAATATGGCTGGATATTTTGTGCATGTTATGGGGGGGTGTGGAGTAGCTGTTGGGTGTACTTTGAATACCTAAAGTGTGAGAGGAACTTCGAATATCCAAACTTTGTCTCCCTTTTCAGTCAGCTTGTTGCCAAGAAGAGAGGTCATGATACGTGGGATGGCAGTGGTTGTCCCTCAAGCCCCATTCTGCCCTCTGGGGCAGCAGGAGGGCAGAGCTGCCTGGGGTCCCATGCTGGAGCAGTTCATGAAGAAATCCAGTCTGTGGGAAGGACTCATGCTGGAGAAGTTTGTGGAGCAGTGTCTCCTGTGGGAGGGACCCCATGCCAGAACAGGGGAAGAGTGTGAAGAGTCTTCCCCCTAAGGAGCAAGGAGGGATAGAGACAAGATGTGATGAACTGGCTGCAGTTCCCCATGCCCTTGTGCTGCTGGGGGAAGGAGGTAGAGAATTTGGGAGTCAAGTTGAACCTGGGAAGAAGGGAGGGGAAGTTTGTGGAGCAGTGTCTCCTGTGGGAGGGACCCCATGCCAGAACAGGGGAAGAGTGTGAAGAGTCTTCCCCCTAAGGAGCAAGGAGGGATAGAGACAAGATGTGATGAACTGGCTGCAGTTCCCCATGCCCTTGTGCTGCTGGGGGAAGGAGGTAGAGAATTTGGGAGTCAAGTTGAACCTGGGAAGAAGGGAGGGGTGGAGGGAAGGTGATTTGCTTTGCTTTTTATGGTCCTATTCTGATTTGATTGGTAATAAATTAATTTTTCCCTAAGTTGAATCTGTTTTGCCCATGACAGTAACTGGTGAGTGATCTCTCCCTGCCCTTATCTCCACCCATGAGCCCTTGGTTATGTTTTCTCTACTCTGTCCATCTGAGGAGTGAAGGGATAGTATAGCTTTGGTCTGCACCTGGTGTCCAGTTGGGGTCAACCCACCATAGAAGTGTAAGGCTTTTGAGTAAAAATAGGGAATTAATCTGGGATCTTACAATAGCAAGCATGCTAAAATTTTTTTTAAAAAAAAAGCTCACTGGCCCCTAGGACTTCTCCAGGGAGAGGTTTGTATGGTATCTGTTTACTGTATTCATATTTTTCCTTAATGCTATTTACCTGTGTGAAGCAAAGCTGAATGCAAAGAAATACACAGGAATTTTCTGTGGAATTCTTTCTGTGGAGACATGGGTTGTTTAGTTGCAGAACCTTCTTGGTGTGATTTGTCCAATCATCAGCTGCTCAACTCTGCAGCTCTGTGTCCTTAGTTGCCTGGTGGACTGAAGGAAAACCATATGGCAGGACCAGGAGGGGATTTTATACTTTGTAAATGTCATAAAAAGAATTGTCTTCATGTAACAGACTGTAACAGTCATCACAGTGTCAAGGAAATGAGCTGGAATACTTGCTGGAATATCTTTAGACTTGTTGCAGGTGTAAAGCAGCTAAGCATGCAAATCCTGCATGGTTTTAATTTTTGCTTGGGACTATACCATATCTGGAACTGGAAGTGTTTCTCAAAGTACCAAATTTTGGATGTACTTAAACAGCAAATGTTTATACTTTCCTTTTGAGCATGAATGTGCTAAATTTCTTCTTTTCTTCCCTCAAACTGTTTAAAATCTTAAGGGTTTGATTTAGCTCCACTGAATACAACTGGAGTTCTTTCAAGGTTTTCACTAGTTCAGGTCCTAAACTCCTCTAGAATTTCTACTCTTGCCATTCCTTCAGCCATCACAGCCTCCTTTGAATGGCTTGTCAATATTTTCAGTGAAAACAAGACTAAGGACAAAGAACCCTATCATTTAAAAAACATAGAACTGGAAGACCTAAAAATCTCTTTTGCCTGTTTATTTTATATGATTCTGCTTGATTTGATGTCAGGGAGTTTATATATTGTTATTAAAATGATATCATATAATCAAATGTTTTAGAGGTCAGTTGACTTCATGATCCCTTTATTTGTAGTCTAAAGGCTCTGCTAAGTTAAATGGAATAAATATCCATTTGTTTTATAGTATAAACCAACAAAATCAAGTTTTGAAGCTTGAACAGATAGTTTAATCAGCTTTTCCTGTGGCTATGGATTGCTATGAAAAACAAAAGCTTAATCTGATTTGCCTTTAATTGAATGTTTCTGGAAATGAGGAGTGAAGAGAGAGGACAGATAAAGAATTGCAAAGGACTAAGCTTTCAGATATAGTTTGTAACCTTTGGCTAAAGTTGAGGTCTGTGTCATCACTCTGATCCTCTCCAGCTTTGGACAGTACTTAAATTAACACTGAGAGTAGCACGAAGTATAATTTGTGGCAAAAGATAATGAATAGCACTGATGAGCTCAGTGCTAGAATCCAAACCTGTTTGAGTGGTAAGAAAGAGGAATAGAAAAAGAAAGGAGGACACAACAATATAATTTCAATTTCTGATGCTGGTCCTTACTTGCAGGAGTCAAACAAAGCCCATTGACTTCTTTATTCCTTCACACAGCAAACATTTGAGACCACCTATTATGTATTTCCTACTGCTTCTCTCTTGTTCTCATGGCAAATATTGCAGTCATCACATTGTAAATAGCATTTTAGCTAAGTCAGCTCTACCCTCCCTTTTTTAAAAGTAGAGACCAAAAATAAAAAGAGGACAAGAAAACAAATGTAAGGGGAAATGAAAGAAGTGGGTGAGGAGCTATTGGCAGAAATGTGTGTCTGATATACCAGGACCTAGCTGAATCTGGTAGCACTGGCAGTGTTTCTGAGGCTGTCTTGCTTTTCTGAGGACTTTGAGACTTCAGCAGCAAAGGATGAGCAGTTCTGTGTATCTCTTGGCAGCTAGGCATGATCCTAAAGCAATCTTTTAATTACATTAGAAGTTCTCACTTGGGTTGATTCCATTTTTATGTTCCTTTTATGCCTCTTTTTATCAACACTCATGGTCTAGTAACCACAGTAGGGATAGACTTGATGATCTTTGAGGTCTTTTCCAACCTGGTTGATTATATGATTCTCTAAGACCTGAGCCAATTACTATAGTGGTTTGATTGCTAAGTTATATATCATTTTATGTAGTTCAATATGCATATACATATTATTCATTATTTTATATGTTTGTACAATTTATATGTATGTACAAATATGCATTTTATATATTTTCTGTTTGTTGCATTATGTGCCCCAATGACTGTTTCCCTTCTGTTTGCAAACAGTTGTCACAGGCCAAATTGAACTCTATGTTCCTTAGCACAGACAAAATGGTCTCCCTAACTATTACAACAGGTAGTCATAAGCTGAGCCAGGGGAGAGTCAGATTAGATGTTAGAAAAAATGTTTTCACTGTTAGGATGTTCAGGCACTGGGATATTGCCCAGGGAGGTGTTGGAGTCACCATCCCTGGAAGTATTTAAGAGCTGTCTGGATCTGGCACTGGAGGATCTGGTTTAGAGTTTAGGGGTTGCAGCAGTGACAGGTTAATGGTTGGACTTGATGATCTTAGAGTTCTTCTCCAACCTTGATGATTCTGTGATTTGTATTAAATTGTTTTCTGTTTTCCTGTTTGGTAACATAGATACTCACACATGTGCACACTCAAAATTTGAACTTTTGAATTTCCCATAGGAATAGGTTAAAACACTTCTTAAGCAGAATCCTTAATTAAAGGTTAATTTCAACTGTACAATTGGAGTGTTGGATTTTATCCTATCAATTAGCTGTTTTGTTTTTCTTGGGTCTGCCCAAGAAGGGAATATTCTGTGGAATCTCAGGATGTTTGATAAAGAGAGAAATAACAGCACAGGCTTTTCACAGAAAGGATGAAATCATGATTTCCTGGGAGATGTCAAATTCATTTGTTGCAGCCAGAACTCTGAGCTGCCAATATGGTTGCTTACATATGTTGCCCATCCTATGTTGTTTTCCAGTCAGTCCTGTTAGTCCAGAAGCTCAAATGCCCATCCTATATTGTTTTCTAGTCAGTCCTGTTAGTCCAGAAGCTCAAATGTTGTGATAAGCCTCCTTTTTCTTTAACCTGTAATAACTAATGGCCAGTTCCTGGCACAACATCCTCTTGGAGTGGGAATAAATCCAACAAAATTCAAAGTTCCAGAACAAATTGTGTTTCACAATACAAATCTTCTGTGACTTGAGATGTTGGAGCATGAATGCAAACTTTCTCTGCTGTAGGCTGGAGGAATCTGTGGGTTTGTGTGCTTTACTGAGTCATATGAAATCATATGAAAAATAAACAGCCCATCCACTTTAGAAGATTATTTGCCTTCAGAAATATAATTTCTTCATGCTTGGGTTGTAATGGAGATCAGCTGCTTGCTTTGGTCTTCAGTGTACAGCACTGAAGTTGCTGTAAAGCCTTTATTCAGTTGATACAAAGCCTTCTTTCCAAAATCAGCTGAAAAGATGATAAATTCTTTAATTCACTCGGCTCCTTTCTATAACCTGCATAATACTTTGAGCAGTATATATATGCTCCTTTATATAATCTGCATAATACTTTGAGCAGTATATATATCAAAGCTGTAAAGACCTCATGGCTTTCTACAACTACCTGAAAAGGTTTGGAGAGAGGTGTGGGATGTGTGTCCTGCCAGGGCTGCAGGGAGAGGAGAGAGGGAATAGTCATAAGCTGAGACAAGGGAGAGTCAGATTGGATGTTAGGAAAACTGGAGGCACTGGAATAGATTGCCCAGGGAGATGGTGCAGTCACCATCCCTGGAGGTGTTTAAGAGGCATCTGGATCTGGCACTGGAGGATCTGGTTTAGAGTTTAGGGGTTGCAGCAGTGACAGGTTAATGGTTGGACTTGATGGCCTTAGAGGTCTCCTTCAACCCTGATGCTTCTATGATTCTCTGTCTGAAGAGTTTAAAAAAGAGTTTAAAAATTTACCCTGCCAGTACCTGACACATTGACCTCATTAATGGATTCAAGTCCATGAATGGGAAGTGCCAAGAGGATGGATCAGACTCAGTGGGGCAAACAGGGAACAGCAAAAACTGATGCCCAGGAAGTTCCACCTGAATATGAGGAAGAACTTTTTTCCTGTGCAGTCACTGAGCACTGAACAGATTGCCCAGAGAGGTCGTGGATTCTCCTCACTGGAGATATTCCAGACCCATCTGGACACAACCCTGAGCCATGAGCTCTGGGCTGGCCCTGCTGGAGTTGGGAGGTTGGACCAGATGACCATTGTGGTCCCTTCCAACCTGACTGACTCTGTGAGTCTGTGATACATAAACACTTGCCACATTTTGGATCAGGCTGTCAAGTCTTTGAATAATTGCTGCAGAGTGGGATAGTGTTTGAATAAATGTGACTGGGACTGGGAATATAAACTACTTGTGAATGTGCCTAGTGGGAGAAGTGTATAAATGTGTCTTGGTGAAAACTGAGCCTCTACAGAAGAGCTGGTGAGTGTTGTTGTGTTTAATATCTCGATTTTGGACTTACATGCCTGACTGACACTTTTTGGGTCAATGGTTCATTGCAGGGTGGCCACATCTGGGCTTACAGATCTATTCAAAGTTCTTCCTAATGCACAGTTTTTAAACTGCAGAAGGTTGGATTTGTTTTGTGATGTAATAACACTGTATTTTCTTTTCATTTTTCCCCATCTAGTTTTATCTCAACACTTTGAGAATACAATACACATGGCACAGATGGTAACATTTTTTCAGATGCTGTTAGTTCTGCTACTTCATGATTACATCTCAGCTGAAGATGGGGAAACAAGAGCAAGTAGGTCTTAATTTTTGAATTTCAGATAAGGGCAACTTCAAAGCATGCCTTGAATTTTTAGTGTCCATTTTGATATCCACATGTATACTTCTGTTGGTGATTTTTCTTCCAGTGTAATTTTCCTGCT
>NW_008659143.1:17959-25443 GCF_000695815.1 Acanthisitta chloris
TGTCTTATTTCTCTTTTAGGAGGGGAATACCTTTATTTCTTTTTTTTTTTGTGTGTCTTGGAAATGCCCCAGGGCTCAGATGGAATTGTAAAGCTCCAGTATTGATTTAAACTTGTGTTTTGAGTGTTTGTATTTTCATTTCTTCAAAAGTCATGAATAACTTAATGTTATGTGAGAGACTAAATAAAGAAAAGTTCTATGAGAGGAAGCTGAGGTAACTCCAGATCTGGGACAGACCTTTTTGCATATTCTTCAAAATGAGCATCTCCCACCCCACCAAATTATGTTTTATACTCTGAGTTTTGTTTATAGAAAACAAAACATTAAAGCAAAATAGTTTTTTTGAAAGACAAAGTGACTAAACAAAAAGAACATGGAAAACTTTCCTCTGGCCACATTGATACTTTCAGGGTAGTTCTTTTTTCTCTGGTTTTGCTCTTAATTCAGCAATTTTCAGTATTTTACAACAAACTCCATAAAATTCCTCTTGGTCTCTAGAAAGACTTTTTCAGGATACCTGCTGTAAGCTGGGCCTGCTCTCAGCAGAATCCAATAGTGTTCACTCCCTTGCAACTGAAATTATTCTGTGATTCATATCCCTGGACCGTGGAATGATGCACTCTGCTTGCCCTTTGTTCCTTCTCCCAATGTGTTTTCTCTTCATCACTTGTGCTGCAAAAAGCATCTCTCCAGCAGACTGTGGTCACTCACTTTCAAGGCAGGTGGAATCTTGCCCTGACCAGAAGTGTCCACAGGCAGATGTCAGGACAAGGCAAAGTTTTCCTTCCTGTCACTGAGCTGCAGCATTTCACAAAACAGAAAGCACAGTAACCACCATGACCATAACAACCTCATCTGCTGTGAGATCAAAAGAAACTCTCCTGGTTTTGGCCATCTCCTTGGCACCTCATGTGTCAGTTCAAAACTTGTTTCACGGTCACAGAAGGTGATACTCTCCTTTGGAGGGTTATGCCCTCCATCCAAGGAGGGGCATGTAGGATGGATAGGACTTTCCTACAGAAGTGCTTGTGTCAGTCTTGCCTGTAGTTGGCAATTTTTGTCTACAAGCTCCATTTATAGGTGACTGCAGCTAGGAGAACTGAATCCATACCTTAGTGATCATGCAGTTCCAGTGTAATTGTTACATGTTTATATGAATTTATAATCTGGAGGTTGAGGTCGTTCACTGAGTGTTTTTCTGCTATTAAAATCAGAATGTGCTACCAGCAACATTCAGTTGAGACTCAGATTTTATAATACCTAGTTCTGTAAATGCCCTGTAGCAGTGTCAGAAGTCAATTAAAATGTGTGTGTAAAAGGATTGGAAATTGCTGCTGAGTTCTGGAGGATTCAGGCTATAGCCTTCCTCTGCAATGTGCTTGGTTTGCTAACAAAAATGAGTTTTCATGTTTATCATCTTTGCAGACAAGATATGAAAAACCTCAGTATGTATTCTTTTCTGCTTATTGCATGAAATGCAATTGCTAACTAAGGAACTGAATTACGAAATTTGTCATAGCTGTGTCTGGTGATAATGTAAAAAACAGCAAATCATGTTATTTTCAGGGACCAAGTTTGATCTGTGTGGCTTACAAAGACAATCTTGTTTTCTCTGATAAACTCTGCTGATAGTTTTTGTGTTGGTTTTTTTTTTTCAAATGGAATGTGTTTGTCAGTATAGATCCTCATACAAACAGTAATCAATACAAAAAACATTTACTGTGGAAGAAGAAAGTGTTCATTAAAATATTTGTTTCTAATTTTTTTTAGGCTGCAGAACTGCTCCAGCGGATTTAGTTTTTATCTTAGATGGTTCTTACAGTGTTGGCCCAGAAAACTTTGAAATAATCAAAAGTTGGCTTGTCAATATTACGAGAAATTTTCACATAGGGCCAAAGTTTATTCAAGTTGGAGTTGTCCAGTACAGTGATTACCCTGTACTTGAAATTCCTCTCGGAATTCATGAGTCCACTGAGAACCTCATCAGGGAAATGGAGTCCATACACTATCTGGGAGGAAATACAAGAACAGGAAGAGCAATTCAGTTTGCCTTTGACCATCTCTTTGCAAAATCTTCGAGATTTTTAACAAAAATAGCAGTTGTTCTCACTGATGGAAAGTCCCAAGATGAAGTCAAAGACATAGCAGCAGAAGCAAGGAAAAATAAAATCACTTTGTTTGCTATTGGTGTTGGCTCAGAAATTGAGGAGGATGAACTTAAAGCTATTGCCAACAAACCTTCATCAACTTATGTATTTTATGTTGAAGACTATATTGCAATATCGAGAATTAAAGAAGTTATAAAGCAGAAACTCTGTGAAGGTAAGTGATTATAAAATATTTTAGCTGTGCAAAATGTAGTTCTGTACACTTATTTCTGAATTTGACAAGCAGCACAATCCAGCATTTCTTCTTGACAGGTGAGAGGATAGCCTGTCAGTACAGACAGGAGTTCTGAATAAACACTTTTTCTAGTATGTATTGAGAAACCCAGAGTAAAGAGTCTTTGCAAAAATCATAGCATCACAGAATGGTTTGGGTTGGAAGGGACCTTAAAGCTTATCTAGTTCCAACTCCCCTGCCATGGGCAGGGACACCTTCCTCTAGCCTGGGCTGCTCAAAGTCCCATCCAGCCTGGCCTTGAGCACTTCCAGGGATGGAGCATCCACAGCTGCTCTGGGCAACCTGTTTCAGTGCTAAAGAATCAATTTCTTCCTCGTGTCTAATCTGAACCTACTCTCCTTCAGCTTAAAGCCATTCCCCCTTGTCCTACCACTGCATGCCCTTGTGAAGTGTCATAGAATCAACCTGATTGGAAAAGACCTCCAAGATCATCGAGTCCAACCCTACCGTGGTCACTAGCCCATGGCACTAAGTGCCACATCCAGTCTCAGCTTGAAAACCTCCAGGGATGGGGAATCCACCACCTCCCTGGGCAGCACATTCCAATGCCTGAGCACTCTCTCCCTAAAAAATCTCTTCCTGATATCCGACCTAACCCTCCCCTGGCAGAGCTTGAGTCTGTGCCCTCTTGTCCTGCTGCTGGTTGCCTGGGAGAAGAGACCAACCCCCACCTGACTCCAACCTCCTTTCAGAGAGTTGTAGAGGGTGACAAAGTCTCCAGCTTTCTTGTGGGCTTCCTTCAGGCACTGGAAGGCTGATCTCTGGTGTTCCCAGAGCCTTTTCTTCTCCAGGCTGAACAACCCCAGCTCTGTCAGGCTGTCTTCATAGAAGAGGTGCTCTAACCCTCAAATTATCTTTGTGGCCTCCTCTGGACTCACTCCAGCAGATCCATGTCCTTTATGTGTTGGGTGTTCCAGAGGTGGACGCAGCACTCCAGGTGGAGTCTCATGAGAATTGTAGCAAGCTGTTAGAATCTTTGTTGGAAGGATTTTGTAGAAGAATTAGCTAAAATCAAGATCATAAAATGCCTTTTTAGTTGTAGAATTCTAGCAGCATTACCGAATTGAGTTTTCTGATGATTTTGTGAAACAATAGCTTTCCTGTGTATATAAAAACCATAGCAAATTGTTTCTAAAATGCATCATTCAGACTCTGTTATATCAGTGTTATTTTGCACATGTTTTATTATCAAGAATTTATGCAAGTCCTGTTTCAGCTGTACCACATTTCTGCACTTAGTAGGAATGAAAATTAGCTTTCATTAGCTCTCACTTTGGGTTGAAAAAAAAATAGGCGATAATTTTCTTGAGGATAATAGTGTTTATTTCTTGATACATTGAATTAAAATCATAATCATTCCTTGTGGCTGATGTAGTAAGGTGGACAGTCCAAAAATTAAATCAGCTATGTGCAACTGAATTCCTTAATAGAATGTCATACAGGGAAAAATTCCCCCACATAAACACCATTATTTTCTTTATATAAAGCTTGGAAGAAGTGACATTATATTTCATCAAGATGGATTTCCTGCTTTCAGAATTAACTAATGTCCTTTAAAATTCTGCTGTGATATTTCATATGACTCTCACAGCAGCAGTCTGTGAGTGTTGACTACTAATACAAAAATGAACTCACTGTTTCACTTTGAGTGACCCTTTGCTTCCTCCCTCTTAACTCTATGCAATTCCCTTGCATTAGCCTTGGGATGCATCCCCTGCAGAGCAGTCAGAGCCACTTGGCAGCTTCATTTCTAGCCACAGTGTCTTTAGCAGGTGAACTGAAAGACTTGCAAACTGGAAATTTCACAGCTGAGTTGTGGCTTATTTTATTTATTTATTTACTTATGTGTTATCATGTTGTTAAGATTCACTTTGACTATGGGAGAGGAAGTTCCATGAGGGCCAAGCAGTTGTGATTTGACTGTGATGAACCATGTCAAACTGCCTGAAAAGTTTGCAGTTCTCTCTTGATCACCTTTGTTTTCACGTCTAAACAATGTTAGATTTTAATCTGTTGTGTTTTAAACTTCATTATTATGTGAACATGATAGAAGACCATAGGGGTAGTATCTCCTCTCTGGACAAATGAGGCTGAGGTTTGATGGTCCTTGTAGCAAGTATTGCTGTTAGGAATGGGCTTGTGGATGGAAGGCTCTAGCATGTCTTTTAGGAATTCTAGTGTTCATTTCAGATCATGGCAGAGTGGAAAAACCTGCTGAGTCTGTCATCCGGAACGGACACAAACACCTGTGAAATATTTAATATTTGTTCTGGAAGTTGAATGTTCCTGTAGTATAAATAATCTATAGCAAAAATAAAGAAAAGTTTGTGTGTCAGATATGCATTTAGGAAAGAAAACTCAATGCAGACAGACCTCAGAAGTTAGTCTGGAGGATGTTGGACAAAGTTTCTTTGTGCTAGATACTGGGATTTAACAGCAAAAAGTTGTTTAATGCTTTAGGAAGGAAAATAAAGCATCTGAAAACTATGTAAAAACACTAAAAGGCAACAAGATTTCAGAACAGACTAGAGAGTTGATGTGACTGGTACTGTGGACTGGAAATACAACCACATTTCCCATGGATGGCAGTTCTTAATTTTGTCACTGACTTCTTCATCCTGTATAATGGTTCAGCTAGTGATCAAAATACTCCTGCCAGATGACGATCCAGAAGACTCAGAAATGGTTAGTGATCAAAATACTCCTCCCAGATGACGATCCAGAAGACTCAGAAAAATCTTCTTGACTGAGAATTTTTTTATGCAGTTCTTCAATGTGCCATTGGAAAAAAAGAATAGTTTCTCAATGTGTAATTTTACACGTGCTTAGTTTGTTTTGTGTTAGTTTGGAACTGTTACTTTGGCATTGATCCATCATAATAGCCCTCACATAAAGCAATGTTATTTCTGCATTTAATTTTTGGTTTGGCACCAAATTTCTAATATTGCAACTGAAAATTAACCCTTTTGTTCATCTCCTCATCAGTGTATATGTGTATGATTATCTGTAATCTGCATCAATGGAGATATGATCATTATTCAGCTTTGAAAGAAATGAGTTTAGAAAATATTTCCATGATAACTATGCACAGTGAAGAAACCTGAAAAAAAATAAAGTGTTGTTACTCTTACTTAATATCATAAGTGTGTTGACTTAAATCCTGTGTTTTGAGAAGAGTGAGAAGCAAAGTTGTGTTGAACTTTGTATCTCCTTTTTGTTTGGAAGCAAAATTTGGAAGGTAAACATTTTAGTTTCCAAAATGCAGAGTTCTTGCAATTCTTTCTTGAACAGGCAGATAACTTAATACATTTTTAATTTGGGAGTCAGGTGTCATTTTTTCCTGTGGGAAGGAAAAGAAAACTAAGGTGAGTTTGTGTGGCTTCTTGCTGCTGCCCCAAGTACCTATGACATGTCCCCTTAGTATGGATTGGCCTTTCCCTTTCCCGACATAGAGAATTTGTGCAGACACAGCTGAATTTTCCTGAAGTTTATGTATCCTGCCTCCCCCACCAAAATGGGATAACTTCTGACTGCCCTTAGCTTGGTTAGAAAGGGAAGTTGTGCAGTGTTGCTTGTATCATAAAAAGAAGTCAGTCTAGACCTTTGAGCTGATAATTCCTTGGCACTGAGACATGAGTTTTCCAGCCCACGGCTGGTCCAGATGGAGATGAGAGAACTCTCCACCCCTTCTTTGGAATGTATTTCTAACCTCTTCCCTGTCTATGAACTGATGCTTTTCTGAAGAAACAATGGCACATGAATAATGATAATTTATTTATTGTAAATAGTTTAGCAGAACTTTAATGAAACTAAATGTTGTTTGCTTTCATTTCATCAATTTATTGCCCTAATATAATGTTTCCTTTAGCATTAAATTTCACTCTCCTATCACATTTCCTTAATCTTTTTTTTTTGAGACAACTTATGTTCACTGCCTAGTACTGTTCTTGTGTAAAGGGAATTAACCACAGATAACATTCAGCTGACTTTAGTTTCCACAGAAAATAAACCACACACTATTTGTCCAGTGAGAATAACTTCAAGCAGATTTCAGTGTAAGAGACAAAATAGATCAGAGCCCATTTTGGAGTTAAAGAAGATGAAAAAAACCACTTGTAGCTAATTCTACCCTTGTCCCTTTTCAAACTGATTGCATAGTTGGGTGGGATGCTGAATGAATCCAAATTGTTGGTGCATTGTGGAAATGAATATCTCTAATTTCATAGCATTTTGAATCAATACAATTTTAGAAATTAAATATTTTTATTAGTCAGATTTTGTAATATATTTCAACTACTAGTAGTGACAATTCAAAATAGTATGTGAATGTAATTGCAGTAAAATATAACAACTCAGTATTCTTTCTTCAAGTCCCTGAGGATTCTGCATACCATGTTGTACCTAACGGACAGTTCTCAGTTCTCTTTTGATTTCTGGAAAGGCAGCTATAAAAAATTATTTAGGTGGGAGGTTACTTTTTTGAAAGTTTTAAGTTGTATTTTGAGCTATCCTTACATTTATTACTTTGCAGAATCTGTTTGTCCGACAAGAATTCCAGTAGCAGCTCGAGATGAAAAAGGATTTGACATTCTTGTAGGATTAGGTGTGAAGAAAAAGGTTAAAAAGAGAATTCAAATACCAACCACTAATGCAAAAGCATATGAAGTAACCTCACGTGTTGACCTGTCAGAATTGACAAGGTACTGAAATTTATAAGTACACTTCTCTATTTAGTAAAAATTTTTTGTATCCATTAAGTGAGAGAGACTTATCTTAAGATTTATTTGAATGCTCAAGTCCTGTCTTTTTTTTTCCCCTCCCTTTGCCCTTATTTAGGAATGTGTTTCCAGAAGGTCTTCCTCCATCCTATGTGTTTGTTTCCACTCAAAGATTTAAAGTAAAAAAGACGTGGGATTTGTGGAGAATTCTGAGTCTGGATCAGAGACCACAGATAGCAGTGACTATTAATGGAGAAGAGAAAACATTATCATTCACTACAACAAGTTTAATAAATGGCACACAAATTATTACTTTTGCAGCACCTCATGTAAAGGTAAGGAGTATATCTCTTCAATATCTTT
>NW_008659144.1:0-6630 GCF_000695815.1 Acanthisitta chloris
CCGAAGGTGCTGCCCGCGGATTCCTGAGAGGACATTCCATACTGATTTTTTTTTTTGCGGTTTTGGAACCTCCGCGTAGGCTCCCGTGGCAGCGCGGCGAGGTGCGGCTTTTTCCCCCGCGGGGGTTTTCATTGAGGTCTCCCCGCTTTCCCTTGCAAAGGAAATCTTCGCGTTTCTGAACGTGCGTTTTTTCCGCCCTTGCCTGCGATAGCCCGTTTGGAGCAGCATCCGACGGGAAAGCTTTGGAGGAACAGCTGGGAACAGTGACCGGTACCCTCATGATGTGGACCTTTCTGGGAATTGCCTCCTTTATCTACGTGTATAAAAAGTGTGGAGACTTCATGACTTACGCTAATAAGGAGGTGCTGCTCTCCGTGTTAGTGTTTTTCTCCCTCGGCTTGCTGCTGTCCTACAGGTACCACTTCAGGGGGCCCAGGCAGCGGCAGCAGCAGCGGCAGAAATCACAGCTGGGGATGCTCTCTGATGTTCTCTCAGCTCTGCCGCTTGTTGGCTTCTTCTGGGCCAAACCCACCCCAGGATCTCAACAAGTTGGACAACCCAAATCCAGAAAGGTAAGTTGGATTCAGACTTGGCACGTGGGTGCAAGGTACCCTTCTTGTCCCTTCTGCCTACGACCCTCTACCCTGGGGAGGAGAAGGAGCTAAGAAGGGGATGGAGAGGGTTTGACTTTAGATGCTGGATGTTTGATTTGTCGTATTTTGTGTTAGTTTTGGATGTCAAACAGACTTGTTTAAGTGGTAGACTAGGGCTTTTGTAAAGTCAAATCAAATGTGTTTGAATAAAGATTTGTAGTAAAGGATTATTACACTAGCAGAAAAATATCTTCAGTTGCCAGTGAGTTGTAGAGTTGAAGGGCTGGAATGTCTCTCCTATCAGGAGAGGCAGTGAGACTGCTCAGCCTGGAGAAGAGAAGGCTCAGGGGGGCTTCATCAATGTGTATAAATACCTGAAGGGAGGGTGCAGAGGGCTGCACCAAGTTTTTTTCAGTGATGCCCAGTGGCAGGATGTGAGGTGATGGGCACAGACTGAAACACAGGAGGTTTGCTCTGATGATCAGGAAGCACTGTTTACAGTGAGGATGACTGAGCACTGGAACACCTTGCCCAGAGAGGTGGCAGAGTCTCCATCCTTGGAGATACTCAAAACACAGTCCAAGCCAGTCTGCCCTGACCCTGCTTCAACAGGGCCTTTGGACCAGGTGTTCTCCAGGGACCCTTTTCCAATCTTAGCCATTCTGTGGCTCTGTGATCTTCCTAATATTTATGGATAAACTGCATTTGTCTAGACAACTGCAGATAGAGTTACTTGGAAAGTATTGCTGAACTACTGCTTGGACAATAGGTAACAGGACCTGAGCTCAGATAGTTCCCTTGAGCCCAGCATGAGCCTTGCTGTGGGACAGTGGGGAGCTGTAGTTTGTGGCTGGAGCTTAGCTGGAGTCCTGCCATCCAAGGCTACCACCTGAACATGCATATCCAGTACATCTGTGGTCAGCACTGTTTGGCTACTTTCTTGTGTACTTCTGGGCATTTTCACGTGAGCACTGACCCCTTGCACAAAGGAAGTTGGAACTGGTTTTGGCTGCAAGTCAAAGGCTCTGGATTTTTGTTTTGTTTTTTTCTGGTAAAGCTTATCTTTACCCCAAGTTCTTGTGTTACCTGAATTCAGATAGTCAGTTTCAGACTCCCTTGCTGCATTGTGGATATAAACATGACACCAGAAATTCTGGTGTTAGTAGTGTCCTGGGCATTTGTTTCACTGATGCAATTGTATTTTTTACTACTGTCAGCACTGCCAGTGCTGAGGCATTTGTGAAAGAGTGAAATTGAACTCTCATCTTCCAGCTGGAGAAATGACTTGCAGGTTTGCACTGGAGTTGCCCTTCCAACTTTTTCTCACTTCGAAGTGTATGTGATTATGATTCTGTTGGGAAGGTTCTGTGATATAGCTAGTCTTCAGGTACCAGTTTATATGTTAACTGATGTGCAGTCTCATGTATGTCAATCCTTAACAGCTTTAAATGTTGGTGAATGGTGATCTTGGTTATACTTGTAACTGTCAGATGAGTTTTTATTTCAGGACCATTTCTTTATAACATTTCCCAGGCTACTGCTGACACTTTCATCCTGAGTTGTTACCTAACTACAAAATAACCATCAGCTGTTATTTTGGTAGTTATGTAGGTTCACTTATGGTAAAATTAAGGAGAAATGTGTTTTCCAGAGTAACACACTTTCCAGTAAATCTAGTACCTTTTTCATTGCAGTGCTAGGACCTCTGTGTGGGAGTGGTTCACTGGCATGAAGGCATCAGTGTCTTGCTTTATAGAGCAGGAAGGTGGGCCAGCCTTATCTTGCTGCCTTTAATAGCAGCTTGACTTTCAGTCTTTCTGACACTTTTGTTGGTGGTTTGTCACAGTTTTACACAAGGCTCTTGACTTCGTTTGTGGGGGTGTTGGTTTTCCTTTTCTCTGCTTGTTGTGGTTTTGTTGCATTGTAGAGTATGATCGATTTAATTTTGGACAAAACTAAACAGGAAGATGCTCTCGAACTACCAGTGCACTCTCAGTCCCCTGGGACAGAGTAGATCTAGTCCAAAGTCAGCCCCTTGACAAGGTTATGGTACAGATACATTGGCATGTGTAACTTTGTTGGCTTTGTTTGCTACAGGGTAAAAGAGAAGTAAACTTCTCAGATGTATATCTGACAGAGACTGCTCTAAATACAACATTATCACCCCAATGCGATCCAGAAATTATCATTGTGGGATCAGGTGTCCTTGGCTCTTCCTTGGCCACGGTGCTCTCAAGGGATGGAAGAAAGGTGACTGTGATAGAGAGGGATCTGAAAGAACCTGACAGGATAGTTGGAGAATTGTTGCAACCTGGAGGATTTAATGCTCTTCGAGACTTGGGTCTTGAAGGTGAGTGCATTTCAAAATGTAAATATATCTGTAACACAACACTTGCTACACTCAACGATGTTTTTAGCCAGAGCAAGCCTGCAGGAGAAATGAAGAAATACATTATCTGTGCTTTATATTTAAATGAAAATCACTTGTGTGTTTCCAGTCTGCCATTTTGAAGATGCTCATGTTTCAGCATGTGTGTTTTGACTAGGAAAATTGAACCCTATGTAAACAAATACTCTTAATCCCTAACTAAGCTTTCTTAAAGATTTTTCTTAACTCATCTGTTTGTTTATATTTTGCAGATACAGTGGAAGGTATTGATTCCCAAATAGTAAATGGTTACATAATTCATGACCTAGAGAGCAAGTCAGAGGTTGAAATTCCTTATCCAACATCTGAAGATGGCCATGTGGCCAGTGGAAGATCTTTCCATCATGGCCAGTTCATCATGGGTCTCCGAAGAGCAGCTATGGCAGAGCCCAAGTGAGTCAAGAGTGAGAGAAAGTAGCAGCTGTAGTTACTCATTCTGCTTCCTGTAGATACGTTCATAAGTTGCATAAACAGCATATAGATCACATAGACATCATATGTATCATAATGCATGTACATCATATATATCCTATATACATTTTCCTTTGGGACAAGTTAATCTTTAAAGTAAGGGAATATAGGTTTTAAATGTCAGGCAAGGTACTGACCCATCTGTGTGAGAGAACAGTTCAGGGGTGAAGAGCTGATTCTCTCTTGCTGATTCTTGGGTTTGACATTTTGCCAGGAGCAGTGACTTCCTGGTAAGCAATGTGCAGAACCTGTTTGGCTAAGATACGAGTAGCAAATCTGTCATAATTTCTTAGATCATGGAATGGTTTGGGTTGGAATGGACCTGTACAGGTCATGTAGTCCAACCCTCCTGCAATAGGCAGGAGCATATATTTCTTCCACTGATGTTATCAGTGATGCCAGAAATCAACCTTTTACATTTCCAGTTTGATTTGCTTTACTTTGATAACAAGAAATCAGGCAAAAGAACTAGAAAGGAGCACTAAATGGAAGATGCCTTTCCCAGTTACTAACTTGTATTTTTCAGGCTCTTGAGGACACCTATTTTTTCATAATAAAATAAATTAGTGTTCGGTATTTACTCTTAAGTGTTTTCTTTCTTTTATACAAGAGATTAGAAGAAAATGTTGGTTGTAACACAGTAGATTCTAGGTGCTGTTTTATGTGTGATTTTTTTTCTGTGTTGTCTTTTTTCCCTCTAAATAATTTTTCCCCATAAAAATACGATAATGCCATATGTCCCCTTACAAGGGAAGTATGACATTATTCTATTTTTACCTGACATGTCTTTATTCTGTGCTGGAAAATGTCTTTCTCCTATCTCATCTGTTGTATGAATTACTAAAAGCAGCACTAAAAGATTGCAGCTCTGTAGTACAGTGAAAATTAATGGCAACCACATTTACTAGCTCTGAAAGTTAAATCTTGTTGGGGCTCCAGGGTCAATGAAATTTGGCACCTGTTTGCTCAACTTCTGGGGAAAACTACAGTAGCTGTATAGTTTTTGAAGCAAAAATTTACAAAAACTAATATTTGTGACTTGAATAGGATTCTTTCCCTTTTTTCTATGTGCTCTTCAGTGTTTGTTCTGTGTATCCTTGCTTGCCATTTTAATTGCTGCATAGAAAGCTGTATGTTGTATTTAGGTGCAGGAAAGATCAGGAGCTCTTAATAGTGCCATGAGGCTTTGTTTTTCATCTCAAAGCTTGTGAAAATATAGGGGATAATTATTACTGGTTAATAGCCTCTTTATAAGTATTGGGCCATGTGAATTCATTTCAGAGGAGTTTTGCAGTGTAAAGAGGTAGGGCATCATTAGTTTATAATAATAAACTAATCATATGTAATTATAAACTAATTTATAATGGGAGAGAACCAGGAAAAGAAGGGAGCACTTAGTTAGATAACTGAAATGACAGCTATAAAGGAAACTTGAAGCTGATGGGATCAGCAGAACACTGATTCACTGCCATGCTGCTGTTGAAGTTTGTTAGTGTACTCACACGTACCCATTTGTGTTTTGATGCAGCCTAACTGCCTGCTGCCTGGCAAATTAAGCCAGTCACAAGCTGCTCTGAAATTTCTGTGGCTGATATGTAGAAAATACATGAATTCAATTGTTTGTGTTCATTCTGAGAGCCTAAAATAGCTTTTGTGTTCTCACATGGAGATTTACCTCAGTTCTCTGAGTTATGGAATTATATCTGCACATGAAAATATTTGTGGGGGAGAGAGTGTCCATTTTGAGCTGCTGAGTCTGAACTGCTGGGATCAGTTCTAACAGCTCAGACCCAGCAAGGGACATAAGTGTACAGAGATTTGATTTCTGAACCCAAAATAGCTCTGGCTTGGAGCTGGAAGCAAGGAATGCTCTATTTGAACGTGTTAGCAGAACTTCAAAAGCATACATATATATATATATATATATAAAAGCGTGTCCTGAATTCCTGAGGTGTCAAGATGGTTATCTGTGTCCTAAACAGATTAGGTTAGTTTGGCCTGCTCTGGGAATTAGGTGCCTCACCTTTATCTAGTGTACATGTTAAGTGTTTTTTTTGATCTTGCTCCTGAATTCCCCTGGGAGTTAGGTCTCACCTGCACAGTCAGCATTCCCCACCATTTAGCAGGGATGACTCAGTCAGCTGCCTGATTTCTGACCATTATTAGCTGTAAACCTTTCAGCATCTCTCCTTCAGCATCTCTCACCAGGCCACAGAGCACCCAAAGCACAGCTGAGGATTCTGCTAAGTGCTGCTTAGGATAAGCACTGCACTGTCAGGGGGTTTAGGGTAAGCGCTGTTCATTTTAGAATATTCTCAGGTATCAAACCAAAGGTAGTGTTGAACTGAAATTAATGACAAGCACTTTTTGACATTTAGTGTGGCTTCAGAAAGTGTTCAAGAATACTTCTTTATAAAATTTAAACAAACTTTCTCAGCAGAGACAAGATTAGTGAAAATCTGGCTTTCCCTTTGTGCCCAGTGACTTGAAATGTTGGGATCAATAATCCTTTCATTCTGTTTTAACCCCTCTTATTTTATTTCAGTGCAAAATTCATTGAGGGGACTGTGTTACAGCTGCTTGAGGAAGATGACTGTGTCGTGGGCGTTCAGTACAAGGACAAAGAAACTGGAGATACTAAAGTAAGACAGTTTTCTGTTATGATACTCGTTAGAGTATTGAGAAAATTGAGAGTTGCTTTATACATTCATACAGATATTACATGTAATTAAAAAAGCTATTTTAGAGCACTGGTGCAGAAATAATGCAATTATCAAGAAAGCAAAATCTTTAAATAAAGAAAGATTACTTTCTAGTGGATTCAGTCCTGACATACAGGAATTCTTGTTATAACTTCATAGAATCATAAAATCAGCTGGGTTGGAAAAGACCTCCAAGATCATCGAGTCCAACCCTAATGTGGTTACTGGACCATGGCAAAGTGCCACATCCAGTCTCAGCTTGAAAACCTCCAGGGATGGTGAATCTACCACCTCCCTGGGCAGCACATTCCAGTGCCTGAACACTCTCTCTGTAAAAAATCTCTTCCTAAGATCCAACCTAACCCTCCCCTGGCAGAGCTTGAGTCTGTGCCCTCTTGTCCTGCTGCTGGTTGCCTGGGAGAAGAGACCAACCCTC
>NW_008659144.1:6787-11598 GCF_000695815.1 Acanthisitta chloris
ATATCCTTCCTGAACTGAGGGGCCCAGAACTGCACACAATATTCAACTTCTTTTGCATCTTCTGCTTTCAGTGTCTCTGTAGAATTCTGTTAATTATTTGTTTCAATATTCATAAATCTGGAGTTTTAAGATCTTTTGAGAGTTCCTCATTAAAAAAAGCAATATATTAGGATTTGTGCTTTGCCTGTGTGTAATGCTCTGCATTTCCACATGTACTTCCACCATCTAGTGAGGGACTGAAGATAAAATAGTTGCCTATTCATAGAGAAAGCTCTGTCCAGTCATTTCTTGGATCATAGAGAGTTTTGACCTATTTTAATTGTGTCCCTAATTTGATTAATGTTCTTTGCCTCAGCTAATGCTAAACTGCTGGCTAAATGCTATGAAGCTGTGCAAGCTTAAAAAGTTTAGGAATGACCAGTGTCAGTAGAAGCTCTGTGCTGCAGTTCTGAATATGCTGCCTATTGTCTAAAAAAACCCGAATTTGTAATCTTCTTTGTTGATTTTGAAATTCCTTTGCTGCCTGAGGTTATGTACCCAGTGTGTTCAGATGAGCTCTGATGGGGAAGGTGGGAATCTCCTGCCTGTGCACTATTGCCCTCCATGCAAGATGGAGAAAATTCCTGAGTAGCTGGACGTTCCTGCCCTGAGCATTGCTCAACAACATCTTTGACCTTTAAGTCATTTAGAAATGGAAATGTGGCATGAAACCATATGTGAGAAAGCCTTTTAAAAGTACTTGCCCAAGGTGTGGGAGAGAGAGTGAGCATTTCATCCCTCTTGATGACAAAGTGCGACTGCTGAGGTGGCTGAAGGAAGGGAGAGTTCCAAGTCCTGTTTCCTGGTCTGTCTTACATGTCATAGAAAATTAAACATATTAGGAGATCCACTCTAGTAAAATAAGCCATTGAACCACACATGGGTATGGAAAAGACAGGGAGTTTGGAGACGAGCAGTTTTTTTTGGCAGGGAGGTATTTGTTGTTGCTTGTTGTTTTTTCCCAAATCCAGTTTGTTCCATTGTCTAGAAACACAGAAGGGGTTTTGGTTTTGTTTTGTTGGGGGTAGCAGGAGGATAGTGCATATTTTGCTTTGAGTTTTGTTTTTAAGCATTTCACATTTATGGATGTTATTGTTGTAATTTTAAGTGTGACTTACTTGAGCAGCAGTAGGATGAGAGCAGTGTTTTAGCCTGTGTTTCTCCCAGGAGTGTGGATGTTCATCTAAAAGCTTTGTTTCCTATCTGCGTACTACAGATACACGAGATCATGCTTTTCTCTAAATGGTGAAGTTGTGTGGCTGGGATGAGCTGTTTCATTTGCTGGCCTAGATCTCCTTTGATTTTTTTAAAAATCTAGTGTAAGAGATTTCCTTTAAACCTTTCTGCTTAGCTATATTCCCCTACCTGTGACTTTTTACAGCTAGGAAACAGCTGAGTAGAAAAACAAGACTCAAGCCTGTTTACATTCCTTGGCCTGTTTTCATAAAGAAAGGAGGCTGATCTGTGTTGTGTGTCTGTTTTTCTGTTGTCTCCATGCCAGTTGTCCACCACATTGCCTCTGACGCTTTTATTCTCTTAAATCAGGTTCAGATTAGCCAGTCTGCTGGAAGCCAACTGATCAAATTTAGCAAAACAAGGCAACTGAATAGCAAAAGGCTTAATACATTAACTGTGAAAAAATTGCAGCATCAATGTTCAGCTCATTAGACACCAGGGAACCCATACGAGCAGGTGACTTTGGTCTAATTGCAGGAATAATTAGAGCTTGCAGCCATCCAAGCTGGAATCCATAGGGAAGAAGTTTCATTAGCTCTACACAGGAGCTCACTTCTGTAAGCACAGACACCTTAAAATATGTATTATTTCACTCAGATGTACTCTCATCTGATTTTTTCTGACTTCCTTTCACACAGCAAAAGATGTCAGGGTTTGTGTGACCAAGTGGAGTTGGACTCAGGCCAGGTTGGATAAAGCCTTGAGCAACCTGGTCTAGTGGGAGGTGTCACTGCCCAGGGCAGGGGGAGTTGGGACTAGATGATCTCTGAGGTCCATTCCAACACGGAGGGCTTTTTTTGCCTTGTTACATCCTGGAAGCTTAAAAGGGAAACTATTTTTTTCTGCTCACACCAAGCATATGAGATTACTGTAGGTCAGGGACTAATGCTCAGTGTAAATGTATTGTCTGAGTGTATTGATGTTGAGAAGGCTGTAGGTAGAAGAGAACATCTGTGTCTAAATGCTTTCTAGTATAATATTGTTGTTATATTACCATAACAGTAAAAGGATTAAAAATATGTTTTAGTAATTGGAATAATTTATGGTTGAGCACAGTGTATGTGTTAAACATTAGGAATTTGCACATACCTTCAGGCTGATCCTAATCCATTCACTCAGATTTGCATTTTGTCTATATGCACTGTTTGCTGGTAGAGTTCCTAAGTATACCAGGAACTGCTTCTGAAGAGTATTACAGATTGAAGGGAGCAGTTACTCCTCTTCCTTGTCCTTTATTTAAATCCAAGTTCCCACACAGCTCACATAACTCTGTTATCTAAATGCATGTCTAAAAAGGCTGGAATATATGGTTAGATCAGCTTTTAGAGGAAGTAGATAAATATGAATAGGAGGAAGGCAAAACCCTATATTTCTTAATACATATGTTATTGATATGGTCTATGATCCTTTTACATGTTCACTATTTTGTAGAAAACCTAATGTACAATTGAAAAAGAGAGCTTGGGAGTTGCTTCTCACTGTTCTGAAGCAAAATTGACAGTCACATCTTTATTTTTTCTTTATGCTGCAGGAACTTCACGCACCACTTACAGTTGTAGCTGATGGACTTTTCTCCAAGTTCCGGAAAACCTTGGTATCCAGCAAAGTTACTATTTCATCCCATTTCGTTGGTTGCATTTTGAAGGTAATGTTTCTGTGCAATACTGTATAAACCAGTATGCTACTGCTTAATTTCACTGAACATGTTGTTATTAATTACCTTTTCCAACAAGAGCAGTGAAAACTGTGCATTTAGGTATTTAACCAGCTGTCCTGTCAGTTTCTGTGTCCCTTTGAGGAGTGCTTGGAAATTTTGATCTATGTTTTTAACTCCTAAATTATTGATGCATACTCTGTCCCAGCTCTAGGACAGTTGAACTTACTATGTCAGACTTAGCATATTAGGTACAGTTACAGATCAGATTTTCAATTCTTAAAACACTGAAGTATCTGTAAGCCAGCATTGGCCTTGTTTTTTAAAGTGGTTATTCTTGTTAAAAGTTAGATTTCTGGTTTTAAGAGTGGAGTATAGTGTTACTCTTAAGCATATAGCTGAACAAGGGAGGGTTAAAAAAATGGTTGGGATTCAACATAGCTAATTTAAACTGAGCACTGGAGTCACTAGGGTAGTTCAGAGAAATTTAGGGATTTGAAAGAAAAAATGTTGCAGTGTCTCATGTAAGGTCCTACTATGTGCACTGTTAGTGCTGTGTCTGATTTAGCACTATCTCTGGATCAGAAGGAGCACCACTGTAAAGCTGAAACCCAGTCTGTAAAATTGTCACCCTGGATATAGGTGCTTTGACAGGTTTGTGTTAAGATACTGGTAGCTAAGATGGTGACACTCCTTTTCTCACAGTATGTACAGTTTTTGTTCAGGGAGTGGAAATCTTGAGTTTTAGATCATCCTAGCAGCTGTCAGTCAAACCCACAAGAAGTGCCAAACTGTGCTTCTGCCTGAACATGGGGCACCTTGTAACCAGGTACATATTTGCCTTTGGAACCTATAAACTACAAGAGAGAAGGTGATGTCCTGGTTTTGGTGTCCTGGGAACCTGAGTTGGTAGCTGAGTGGTTGGAGAATCCAGGTGGAAATCCTGGCTGGATCATGTCCTCTGTGCCTGCTGCATTAACTGTTGCATTAACAGCAAAAATAATTAAGGGAGAATAAACCAAAACTAGCAGACTTTTCACTGGGCTGGGAACACTGACTTGGAGGAACTTCAGCACTTTTTGGGTCCCTGACCCAGTTAGCATTGTCCAAGTTTCTTTACTTCTGGAATCTTGTTTAAGACCTCATTAGACAGTGCTCTGTGATTCCTCCTCAGCTGGTGTCTCCTTGTAGTTGTATTCAGACTAGTGTAGTTCTTTCCTTCCCACCACTTTGTTTATGAAAAGAAGACAAAGTGATCATACTGAAAACTACTACATTGATTATATTACAGGTTTTTAATGACATGTATTAAATATGAGTGAGGTATTAATATGATATGGGATTTTATTTCAAAGTATTTTAGAAAATGATTTTGTATATTTGATGTTTAATATCCTTTCATTAATCAGTCTCAAACATTCTCCCCTTTCTTTTCTCTTTAAGGATGCACCACAGTTTAAAGCTAATTATGCTGAGCTTGTTTTAGCTAAAACTAGTCCAGTGCTAATCTATAAGATTTCTTCAACTGAGACTCGGGTCCTGGTTGATATTCGAGGGGAAATGCCAAAAAATTTAAAAGAATACATGATTGAGAACATTCATCCACAACTACCTGGTAAGTCTAGACAGATTTCTAGATAATTGTCACAATGAAATGTGCCAAGAAGGACACATTTCAGTGAATCCATTGAATTGTGTGGGCTCATCTCATGCATGCAGTTACTGGTAAAGCAACCATTCACCCTCCTTTGATTCCATGTCACACAAGTTTGTTCAGCTCACATCTGTGAGGATAGCAATGCAGAAGGATTATATCTCTTAAGAAGAGGCAAAAATGGGTTGTGTTAAAATTATTGCCAAGTGCTAGTCCTGCACTTTGGCC
>NW_008659145.1:0-559 GCF_000695815.1 Acanthisitta chloris
TTCATTCAAGTTTATGGTTTATCACTCTACTATGAGAAATAAAACATCACGTGACAGTATCACTGCATTAAAAAAAACCTATGCAAGGGCTGTTTAAAATAATTTCACTGCAAATTTTAAGCTATTATAGTGGGTTTATTTCTTAAAATGTAATGCATTTTTAATGCACTTAATCCCCCAACCCTTTATCAATGCCTTGTTTCAGTTTGACATGGATGGGAGGGGGTTATGAATGCTAATGCACCAGGTAAGTGCTGACTGCTGCAACCACCACACTGCAGCTTGGATCTGCTGTGGTGTTTCACCCAGCAGTGGGTAGGGGCAGGCAGGGGGCAAGGGACAGGCAGGTGAAAGGGTCAGTGGGAAAAGGACAGGCAGGTGACAGGAGCAGCAAGTAAGTGACAGGCAGGTGATAGGGGACAGGTGGGTGATGGAGCAGCAGGTCAGGAGCAGTGGGCAAACAAGTGCTGGAGCAGTGGGCAAAGGGCAGGCAGGTGACTGGGTCGGTGGGCAAGGGGCAGGTAGGCAGCAGGGGACAGGCAGTGGGCAGGGGCAGCAG
>NW_008659146.1:0-20381 GCF_000695815.1 Acanthisitta chloris
AACTCCCTGAAAAGAGGTTGTAGTCAGATGAGGGTTGATCTCCCAGGCAACCAGCAGGAGGACAAGAGGGCACAGTCTCAAGCTCTGCCAGGGGAAGTTTAGGTTGGCTATTAGGAAGAGATTTTTTACAGAGAGAGTGATCAGACATTGGAATGTGCTGCCCAGGGAGGTGGTGGATTCACCATCCCTGGAGGTTTTCAAGCTGAGACTGGATGTGGCACTTGGTGCCATGGTCTAGTAACCATGGTATGGTTGGACTCGATGATCTTTGAGGTCTCTTCCAGCTTGGTTAATTCTATGATCTGTGTATCATCTGGAATAAAATTGTGTTTGTTGAAATAGAACAGAAAAGCTTAATGCTGCATAGCCTCTGAAAAAAAATGTGTTCTTTATCTCTTAAGTAAGTATTATGTCGCCACAAGTAGTTTGTTGCTAGTCGATTTGACTTCTTGGTAGAATAAAGCTGAAAGACTATTGAGTTTCATTTCTCTTGCTGTGTTTGTACCAGTATAAAAGAAAGAAGGGTTTTCAGAAAGTACCTTTATATTTTTTTGGGAAGAGGGAAACAAGTAAAAATCATGCCTGCAGTTACAGGGTTCATTCTTGTTTGCAGAAGGGAGTTAATAGTGTGTTTTGTCATTACTTGCCTGGGAATGTTATGCATTCCCAGATCACTGAATCCTTGTGCTTAGTAATGTAATGTCTACCTTGCAAAGAAAATGCAAGAAAAGGCAGTAAAAAGCTTGTCTGGTTTCAGCTAACACTGGTGAATATTTCTTAATTGATATGCAAAAGGAAAGGTACCAAATCCAAGCATAACCATTAAGTGTAATACTGTTGTGGCCTGTAGTATCACCTGTGTGAAGATTGTCAACTGGAAAAGCATTAATAAGTGCATCTAAGGGAATGCACAATCATACTTTAAGATCAAAGATAAATGAAGGTAGACAAAGGTTAAGAAATTGAGTTTGGCATGAATGGCTAGGTGGTCTAAGCTGCTTTTGGAGTTGGGGGTGGAGTCTACATATATGCCTTTGGTTGACTGTCATGGCTTTTTTTGTAATGTGCTAATGTCATCCTTTTCATACTGAGCTTCCATACTGTATGTGTATTGTAGTATACAGTCCTGAAGGTATGCTTGTCTCTTGGGGTGTTCTGTATGTGTTAAGAGGGCAGACTGAGAAGTTCAGCCTTCTAGTTCTCTGCTTCTCTCCCCTCTCCCAAGGAGATGAGTGCTTGAAGTGTAATGATATTTAGTGCAGGGATCTAACTGTGCTCTGGATTAATTGAGTAATGTAAGGGCTTCTCACTTTCCCTTCAAGTTGGGAGAGAAGTTGTATATCCATTTTATGATAAGCTTCCTTCAGGACACATGTCTCCTGTAATTTGATGTTCCTGCAGGAATCTAAATGCGATGCTCATGTTCTGTCGTTAGGCAGCACTGGATTAATTTCCTGAAGTAAGCTGGATTGAAGCAGACATATGGGTTATGAGAGAGGCAGACTGTGGCTGATTCTCAGGTTACAGGAGAAAATCTGATATCTCAGTTGAGGAATGGTCAGTCCATAGCCTTTCCATTTTCCTTCCTGAAAAAAATAAATCGTGTTGCTGCTTTGACACAGTAGTGATGGTGCACTGAGACAGATCTCTGTGTTGTCAGCAGTCCTGTGGTGTTGCCAGTCTGGTAGATGCTTAGAGAGGAGAAGCTCTGAAAATGAATCCTGGGTTGTCATGGGGCAGTCTCATCCAGCAGCCTACTCTGGTCTAATAGAATTAAAGGTAGATTGGTGTAGCTGAGTCAGATCTGTCAAAATATCCTAAGGAAATAAGGCTAATGCATCTCTGCAGGATTCTTTTGCACATAAAATGAACCATTTCTGTTTAGTTGTTCATTGCTGTAAGTGTTTTGGGGGTTGCTCTCATTACTGTAGCTGCTTAAGAAATTTCTGATATGCGGGGAAAAAACTTACACCACTAAGTGAGACTGCATATATAGTATATAGCAGAAATTCTGACTTAAAGAGTAACTTAAAAATAAAGTTTGGACTTCAAATTCAGAAGAGCATCCTTAAGACTTTTATATTAAGATGAAAAAGACAGAATAGGAGTGATTTTATAGAGAAGATGGAGGGGGCAAAGATACTGGTCCAAACTTGAGATAATGCAGTTAGATTCCTGGAGTAGCTGTGGGTTTGGGATGTGGGAGACACAGGTTTTGTTCTGATGCTGCTGGCTGGGCTGTCTGACTGTGGGCAGCCTGCTTCAGCTTCGTGCCTTATTCCTGAAGCCTGGAAAAGAGGGACAGTTTTACTGATGGTTTGAAGTCTCTGGGCAGTGTTGAGGGTATAAGGGAATCTTGGCAAAACTACTTTGCACTCAGGAGGAAGGTAATGAATGAAAACTGTCTGTGTGCGTGTGTAAGGGTGTTCAGTTCCTGGCATTATGAGTATCTTGTAGCTTTCTAGATCTCACCTGGAAGCAGTGTCTTTTCATGGCTTTGGTTGCTTTTTAGTTTTCCCTTCCACCTGACCACTGAGGGTTCAGTCTCCATACACCTTTATTGTTGGGAGGCTCATAATTGTGTGAGTCTGTCACTCCCAGTACCTTGTGAGTCTCTGGATTTTGCTCTGTGCATATATACACGAGATATACAGTTCACTCTGTGTTTATAGTGAAGTGCAGATTTCCTACATCAGTGCTTAAACTTACCTGCTTGAACATTAACCACAGACATGGGCTTGCAGTGCGGGGGGCAAACTGAATTGTTGTCTGGCACAGAGAGAAAGCAAACCTCTTCAACTGGTATTTTTTGAGTGAGGAAATTTAAATCTTAAAACTCATTCTGAGGTTAGTGGGTGAAGAGGCTATTTTATGACGCTTAGGGGTCTACTGAGTGCCTTGTCTGGATGTAGCTGGTGACTGCTGTGAGGCAGGGAGAAAGGAATGACACCTCTGGTATGGAAAGGCTTTCTGAGACAGTATGTAAAGGTGATGGAGCATCTGTGGAACTTACATCTTGGGGATTGGGTAATTCCTCTGCTTTCCCTCTCAGAGTGAGGGTTGTCTGCATGTTTGTCTTCACTGCTAGTAACCTCAGCTGTAGCAGTTGCACACATAAAGTGAACCTTGTTTAACAGGTGTACTGACTCTTGTGTTTTCTCACTTGTTTGTGGCTTTCATTCCTGAGCTTTTCAGTCTCTTGCTGCATTGTAGGCTTAACCATAGTTCCATTTAGCAGCCCTTAGTAGAGGGGTGTTTGCTGTCTGAGAACTCCAAAATCAAGAGATTGCAAGGAAGATGTTTCTGCTCATGACTGAAGATGCTGCCTCCAGGTAGTTAGGCCACTGAAGCTTTATAATACACAACACAGTAAGCAGATAATTTACTTATCATATTCTGTTTTTGTAATGTATCCACTATAGCTGATGGCAACCTCAGTTTCACTTTGCTGCTCAAAGATAAGTTTTTACCTTTCTACACTAGGCAAATTTGCTGAAGACAACTTGCCTTCCTGAGTTCCAAATTAATTCAGTTCCAGAAGTGTACTCGATGTGGGTACCACCAGTTTGCAGAGCCCATTTAAGTGTCTGCTGCTGTTTTCATATATCAAAGTATTTATTTTTTTGGTAGCTGGTCATGATGCTTCTGTTCCTGTGTGTTTTATAAAGAGCAGAACATAATTTTTACTACCAGCTCCTGGTAGTGAAAAGTGAGTTTATGCTGTCACTTCACAGGAAAGTGTTCTGGAGGGCATTTCTCCAGGTATGCTGTGATCAGCTCTTACGTGCTTCAGAAGCACGAAGTGTTTAGAACTTCTGCTTCCACATACCTCAAAAGTATATTTGGAGAAAAAGTAACTTACAGTGAATAGAGCATTTTCCTGGACAATGACAGCGCTGAGAGATGTCTCTGAAAAGAGGGAAGGTTGAGATAGAATATAAGAAGAAATGAGGGTGATGAGGCACTGTAGCAGGTTGCCTAGAGTTGTGGATGCCCCATCCCTGGAGGTTTTCAAGGTCAGGTTGGATGGGGTTTTGAGCAGTCTGGTCTCGGGAAAGATAGCCCTGCCTGTGACAGAGTGGGTGGACTGGATGATCTTTGAAGGTCCCTTCCAACCCAAAATGTTCCATGATTGGTGGCTTCTAAGTCAAGTGAGTTTGCAGGGAACTTGTGTTCTTGGCTTGTGGCTCTTTCGGTTGAGAGAAAGGAGGTATATTTAGTGGGAAACAGGGACATGAGATGGCTGGAGTAGTTCAGCAGTCTTAACAACATTACAGGACAGATCCTGTAGGGAGTGGGAGAAGGCTGTTGGTGGCCTGGTACGTATTTAAACTGCTTGGACTGAGGGTTGAATCGGGATCTGAAGCAATGGCTCCGTGCCGGATATCAAGGTTTTAGCTTGCTTGCTGCAGGGCAGGCAGAGTTGTTTGTAGGTGGAATAGTTAACGTAACAGGCTATTTTTACTGCCAGGAATGTATTGAGCTTTGCTGGGAAAATATTAAATGTGTGGTGAGAGTGGGTAGTGCATGTGACCCTAGTATAAAAGGAAAAATTGATGCGTCTATAGTAGTCTTAACACTGATCCCATTATTCTTGTGCAGTGCAATAGGCACATGTTTTGGCTGGGATTAAATATATGAAATTGCAAGTGATGTTTGATCTGCTGCCGGATTTTATTTTTCCGTTGTAAAACTTTTATCCCACTTGATTCTTTGCTGGATGTTTTTTGTCTTCTTTGATAAAGTCATTCCCTAGGCGTTAGTATTTCACCAGATTTCTAACCAAACCCATAATGATCAGGTAGTATCATTTCTTCTTCAAGCTTTGTGCTGGTTTTAGCTGAGATGGAGTTAATTTTCTCAGTAGCTAGTGTAGTGCAGTGTTTGGATTCAGAGTGATAATACACTGATGGTTTGGTTTCTGCGAAGTTGTGTTTATTCTAAATCAAAGACATTTTTCTTGCTTGTGTCTCTTGCTCTGCCAGTGAGAAGATACACAAGAAATTGGGAGGGATCATAGCCAGGACAGGTGACCTGAACTAGCCAAAGGGATATTCCACCCCCTGGCACATCATGCCCAGTATATCAGCAGGAGGGGCCGATCCGGGAGGACGTATGGGGTTGTGCCGGTCCATGGCTGCTGAGCAATTGTATTGTACATCACTGATTTTGTTCTTTTTATTATCCATTAGCATTTTAGCTCATTCTGCTCTTTATTACTAAACTGTTCATATTTCAATCTACGTATTTTATTTTATTTTCTCCTCCCCATTCGGCCGGGTTGGTGGGGGAAGAGGGGAGGAGGGAGTGTGAGCGGCTGTGTGGTTCTTGGCTGCTGGCTGGGGTTAAACCACAACAAGTTTTAACAGGAGAAAGATGATGGTTATATAGCTTTCTTTGGAGTGGACTTTTAAAAAGTCATTTAATTTCTGTAGTGTGTTTATATTTGTTAAATTCTGGTTAGTAAATATTTATCAAAAGAATAGGAATGAATACAAATTGCTTTCCGGACTAAAATAAGTTGAGTTCTTGTTTCAGGTCTGGGAGTAGGCCCTGGTATGGTCAACGGAGTTGAACTTGTTTCTGAGTAATATCAGATCAGCTTCCTGTTACCTCCCTCGGTTAAAGAGCATAAGAAGAAAAAGCTTGAAGCAGATTCTTTTATTTTCGCATTAAAAACGGTATGTTCTGATTAATGGCAAAAGCTGTTTTACTCTGTTGTGTTGGCAGCGTTTTGGGAGTGTCTGTCTGTCTGGCTCTCCTCATTCATAACTGGGGCAAGTCTGAAGTATTAATAGTATTCAAGTACTTCAGAACCAGCTTGTTAGATATTGAAGTACCACTGCAACAAAAAGAGCAGCATTTGATTAGCTGCTGCTGCCCTGGGTTCCAGGCATACACTTTCAACGCGCAGGAGATTCCACTGTGTTTTCAACTCATTACTGAAAGAACGGAATGCATGGGATATTTTGTCCTTGAAGCTAGTGGCTTTCTACAGCTAGCAGTCTCTCTTTTCAGAAGGGTTGTGTTGAAATACTAGCTTTCTTCCAAAGTGCTGAGAGGGAGGTCAGTGCGCATGCCTGTCTCTGGCTAGTGCTAAGGTTGCTGTTAAAGATTGGACTCTTTTGTAGTAGGGTGAAATCTTATGCTAATTAGGCTGAAGTAGCTAAATTTGTCAACAGATGCTTCCCGTTGGACTATTGTAAACTCTCAGAACTGGCAGGTATTTGTTATCCAAATTTCGGGTACAGGAAAACTTAGTAGTTAAAAGCAGTTGCTCCACTCATCAAATTTGGGGCTTGTTTCATTTCTGCATTGAGAGGTTATCGTAACCCTTATTGGTGGTATGAGTGCTGGATCATCTTTTCTAATTTTTTTCCTAGAATGCAAGAATTGCATGGCACGTTGTGATTTTCTGCTATGGTTTATCACTCAAATTTCTACCTTCTACAGCTTCTTCTGTGTCTCAAGGAAGGGAAGTGGTCCCTCTATTTCAGGATTACCATCCTTTTTCTGGTGATGATGTAGCTTGTAGATTAGTGAAGCTGATCTTGAACCTGTATGGCTTGGCTGGTAAGGCATTGAGTGACTAAAAGCCCGATATGTTAGGGTACTGCATTTCCACAGCTACTGTAGGGTTATCCCTGATTTCTGGGTGAAGTGTATAGCAAATTACCTTATGTCCCAAATGCACAGTCAAGGTCTTAAAGGAGGATGAGAACTGTCTGTTATCAGTTAAGAACCTTAAATCCTCAACCAGTCCAAGCAGTATGTGCTTTTAACAAGTGCAGTATCTTTAATGAACAAAGTGGGACGTCACATGAGGATAAGTGTAACTACAGGTGTTTGGCAGTAATGCAGTGAGTCCATACGGAGCCACAGAGGGATGCCATGCTTCCCTGAGACCGTGTGGGACAGCTGACTTCTGCTTTAACTTCCCACCGACTGAGAGGTATTGAAGCAGTAGGTCTAATTGCCCACTATGTCACAGTAAGCAGTGGCACGATTTGAAGAATCAATGTCTCCTAATGTTTATCACTGCAAGGAAGATGCTATTGAACATCTGCATGTGAAACTCCATAATGGATGTTACTGCCTTCTGTAGTGTTGTTGTGTAATCCAGTAGTGTGATCTGCAGACAGATTTACTCTTCAGGGTTCTTTTCTCCTTGCCCTTCTGACTCAGGTATTCTGGAAATGTTTCTTGAAAGTGCTATGTTATTGGTTCCTGTCCCTCTGCCCCTCAGTCATTGCACTAGTAATAATAAACTGCATTAGTTTTATGTTTTAGTCTGTTCTTCAGATTTAAATCTCTTACTACAGCTGCTTGAGTTATTGATCTGTAGGGTGTGTATGCAGCAGATACACCTCACACTTTCTTCCTTCACCCCCTGTTGTCAGTGTAAGCCCTGCTCTGTATTGGGTTAAATGTAGGGTGACTACTTGTATTCTGTAAGATGATGTCATTAGATTTCATAGATTGTCAAGGAGTTGGAGTGGACCTTAGACATCAGCTGGTCCCAACACCCCCTGCCATGGGTGGGGACACCTCCCACTAGATCAGCTTGCTCAAGGCTTTATCCAACCTGGCTTTGAACATTGCCCGGGTTGGGGCGTCTATTACCTCCCTGGGCTGCCTGTGCCAATGTCTTACCACCCTCACAATAAAAGACTTTTGCCTGATATCTAGTCTGTATTTCCCCTTCTTCAGTTTATACCCATTACCCCTTGTCATATCACAGTAGTTCCTAGCAAGGAGTCCCTCTCCAGCTTCCCTGCAGGCTTGGTTCAGATACTGGCAGGGTGCTATGAGGGCTTCACGCAACCTTCTCTTCTCCAGGCTGAACAGCCCCAACTTCCTCAGCCTGTGATCATAGGGGAGATGCTCCAGCCATCTTACCAACTGTGTGGCCCTTCTCTGGACTTGCTCCAGCAGTCCCATATGCTTCTGATGCTGAGGACACCAGAACTATGTGGTATTCCAGGTGAGGTCTCACGAGAGCAGAGTAGAGGGGAAGAATCACCTCCTTTGGCCTACTGGCCGCACTCCTTTTGACTTAGCCCAGGATTCAGTTGTCTCTCTGGGCTGAGAGTGCATGCTGCAGCTCATAGTGAGTTTCTCATCCACCATCATGCCCAAGTCTTTCTTTTCAGAGCTGGTGTCAATTACTTCCCCCTCCCAACCTGCAGGTGTGTCAGATTTGTTGAACTTCATGAAATTGTCATCAGCCCACCTTTTAAGCCTGTCAGGGTCTGTCTGGGTGGTATCCCTTCCCTCCAGTGTGTCAACTTGGTGTTGTCAGCGAACTTACTGAGGGAGTGCTTGATCCCACTGTCTGTGTTGCCAGCTAAGATGTTAAACAGTATCAGCTCCAGCACTGGTCCCTGAGGGCATCACTTGTCACTGGCTTCCACTTTTTAACTGGTGGCCATTGATAATTGGATGGCAACTCCACACCAGCCTTGGCTTCTAGAAGGGTCTGATTGGTTCTTGTGAATCTTATAATAGACCAAGAGCTTTAATGTACCTTATCTGCTGGATTGCAGTAACACTTCACAGGACTTACTGTGGGTGTAGCTAAAAACCTGTCTTTCGGTTAGGACTAGTGAAAGAGATGTTTTTTATTTGTGGGGTTTTGTTTTGTTTTATTTTGGTTTGTTTTCTCCCTGCAGAGCATATAGTTGCAACATGTCACATGTAGTTTTACAACTACTTTATCCAAAGAGCTGTTAACAGTGGCTCAACATCATTGTGCTTTATGCAAGGGGAACACATCCATGCAGCTGACTGTGCTCATTGTTTGTGGAACTGTTAGAGGTATAAAGCAGAAGCAGTTGCTGCAGATTTTGGGGTGATGTCATCTATTTGGATACTGCAGTTAATGAAGATGGAATCTCTTTAGTACTGGAGTAAACTTATCAGCTTTTTACTGTCAGTCTAGGTGAGAGATCTCAGCTCTGTAGCAGCGGTTGAACACTTAAGTATAGATGGGAAGCTTTCATATGAGAATCTTAACTTTTGTCTTAGCAACAGGCACTGTTGGCTTGTATTTTTGCTGCTTAGGTCTATGTACAGAGTGCTGATCTTGGTTATAGCTTTTTACTTGCACTGAAACAAGTAGTTGTAGTGAAAACTGAAACCAGTGCTAAACTTTGAGCACATGTGACCATTAGAAATCAGTCACTTGAGTAAAACTGCTTTTTGCTGTTTCTCAGTGTAAAATCAGTAGTAGTTCATGAATGTAATAGAGGAAGTAAAAAACAAAATTTTTTTTTACTATTTTGACTTTTTTTTTAGTTTCCACAAAGAATGGTGCATCCTTAGTTGTGTGTAGACTAGGCAACATATATTAGCAGGTGAAATGGAAATTGCAAAATCAGGTCTCCCCTGAAAACCAGAGGTGAGCTGGTTTCATTATGGTTGATAACTTGAGGCGTTCTGGTTTCCTCTGACACTTAAGTAGTACATTTTCATTTATCTGAATCTTAGGTGGGAGTTACTTCAACAAATTCACGTGGCCTGGAATCTAGACTTGTTTGCACCCCAGATTCAGGGGTATAACATCAAGGGTCCAGTTCTTCATGACAGATAGTTACATTCATTTGAGTTGTAGTGGATAAAGCAGTTAGAGGTATCAGTGGTAGGATGCTTCGAGCTAGTCCAATCAGAGCTCTTTCAGAAGAAAAGGAATGTAGATATAAACTTCAGGGAGAACACCAATAGAGGAGACATGGAGATTATAATTAAAAACTACCCCAACTTCCCAGCAGCTCCCTGTGAGTCACTGCCTGTAATTATCTTTCTGTTCTCCACTGTGGATGACACTCTCCCTTTGGTATGGCCTTCCTGCACTAAGTCATGCTTCTCTGTGTTGTTGTCTGGCAGCACAGCTAAATAGCCATTCCGGTTTGAGTGGTGACGTGCCAGATTGATTGCCTTGGTCACCTTTGGGCTGTCCCTTCCAGCCTTTCCACCTTGTCATCTGTCTCTTTGTGCCGGTTGTTTGTCATCGATTCCGTCTTCTCATTTTTCTGTTCCTGCATCTGTGTTGCTGTTTGTTGTTGTTGTGGTTGTTTCCCTGTCCCCACTCGCCTTCTGTCATGAGGACTCTGAGGTCCCTGCCCTCATCCTGGGCTCTGCTACTCTGTGTTCCTCTGACTGGCTGGATTTAACAATGTTGACCTGCTTCCTCAGTGTTAACTAAGTGAAAAATTGTACAGATGGGAAGGAAAGAGTTCACATCAGGTGGCCTCATTTGGTTATAACTTTTAGGCACTTGTAACCCTGACTTTTTTGCTTTGGAGGGTTAGCCAGAACCAAGAGTGAAGGAATGAGGCTGACGAGGTCTGCATTTATAGAGGAGACCTTGTAGGTGGCTGTGAGAACACTTTGTAGTACTATGTGATTAGTTTGTTTCCCTAGATCTGGAAAGGTGTTGAAAAAGTTTGCATGCAGTTGAGTAGGTCCTTTTGTCAATTTACTATGTGCAGGAAAGCATCAGGGCTAAATTTGTGCCCCCATGTGTCATTACCACGGGTGCCCTTCAGCGTGATGTTCTGAAGTCTGGAGGTCAAGGGGAACAGTGATAGGGCTGCAGTTGTCCATTGTCTGGTTTAGAGTAAAGCTTTGGGAGCAGGTCCTTTAAACTTCTAAATGAGCAGTAGCAGAAGTAAGCAAACCTTTACTGTACAGTGTAACGACTTTTAACTAAGCATATACAGTTCAGATAATGCCCAGAAGCACCAAAACAACATCAGTAACTTAACTGTCTCCAAATGCTTTTTTTCCAGCCAGCAGGATAGAGCAACATCAAGATGCTTGTAACAGTGGTCCCTGAATAGCCTATCAAATCTGATTAGTTGCAAGACGCTATTTTAATTAAACCTTCTTTGGAAAGCTGGTGGTGAAATGTGGCTGGCAGCCTGTTCTTGTGTGACTTTGTGGTGCTTAACAATTCTGTTTGCTGACAGTGCCTTCTGCAGTAATGGTGTCTTAATAAGTGCACACTCGGAGTGCATCAGCACGAGCTGATGTGATATGAACTCAGATGCTACCTGAATCTAAAGTGACGATGTCTCTGGAAACGGTCCATTTCATGACTAGTTTGCTGTTAATATACCTTAGCTAAGTCTGTAGTCATATAAGGTGTTGCATGTTGCAGAGGATTCATTTTTTCCCACTGCACCTGGAAGTTAATGCAGACACCAGGTCTACACTAGGATTTTACTGCAGGACTGCCAGCAAAAACAAGGTGCATATTGCTTATGTGGGGTAATTTGATACTGAGACTTTATGCAGCTCCAGATTGATCGACTACTGCAAAGCTCCCTGGAAGCTAGATGTGTAGTTCTGGTTTGGTGGGATTTATACACATGGCCACTAATGTTCCTGGAGCAGTAACCTGTAGTCACTGGTACTGCACTGAGAACTCCCTTGTCAGTTGCCTTGGCTAAGTGAGGAGGTTACTTCCTCTTTACAGAAGTTTTTAAATCCTGTAGAAAAAAGAAAGCTTGATTTTTCAGTCTGAGGTGGTAGCTGGAAGAACTTGGAGAAATTCAAAGAAGTGTGTGGAGGTCTTGACCCAAGCTCAGTAGTAGCAGTGGATGGTGGGCAGCCATGGTACGTGCTGGCACGCAGTGCCACACAGTCCCTGGTCATGCACGGAGGGCTGGTGAGGTACATGAAGTCTGTATGATTCCACGTGTCACCTGGCTCTTTCAGTAATAGCAAACCAAGTTGCTATCTTACCTGCTGCTCTTACACAGAGGAACTAGCAACACGGCAGCTTGTCTGGCAGTGTGTTCTGAAAATGCAGCTCTTTCAGGTGTTGTTGCCTACAGTCAGGTCTCTTGCTCTGCAATACTGAACCAGTGAAGCTCGTTCAGCTCTGGAGCTGTACTGGGTGGTCTTGTAGCTTTGCCCTTGACACTTCCTGAGATGGCAGGCTTGGCACTGTTCCACCTCATTTTCCTTCTGTCTTTGAAGCCTTAGTGTGTTGTTTGCCTCTGGGAAGCAGTCACCAGCAGGTGCCGAAACCAGTTCTGTGGCTTAGTGGAGTAGTTTTTGGTCATAATACCCATGTTGAGAGAGATGGTGAGTTGTGCTGAGAAGAGCCTGACAAACACTGAGCAGGATGACAGTCTGTATGTGCAAGGTGCACCTAGAGTTGCCCAGCATGGCTCACTGCCCCATGGCTCAGTGTTTCATGCAGTCTGGTTGCACATGGGTGATGGTTGTATGGCTTTGACTTCAGCTGTGTGTTGAATTCCCATTAGCCAGTAGGGCTGATTCACCTAGTCAGCGTAGTATCGAAGAGGACCTTTGCCCAGCAGAAGGGAAGGGGCTTTCCTAAAGGACTTGAAACTGGCTGTTCTTGTCCCCAGTCCTGTCAGTAGCAGCCAGGAGGAATAGCGAAGCTGTCTACATAATCCTCACCTTATGACACACTTCCTTTAAGGTAATATTTGCAATGGAAACAGTGAGTCCTCCTTTGGGGAGTGATGGGTGTGAACATCAGATCTGCCCCACGTTGTGCTCTATAGCCTGTGGTGGTGGACCAGAGAGCTCTGTGTTTCTGAAGAAGGGCTATTGGGCATTTTGGTTTATGAGCTGGAGGACTTCAGGAGCAAAGGGCAACTTGGATTCTTTGTCATGCATAGTGTCCCAAGGAGCACTTAGAAATGCAAAGAATTTTGCTGTGGTGTCTTGAGATAGGTCTTGTGATGTGCTTCTAACCTGTCAAAAGAACCAGTTATGTGATTGAATATATCATAAGCATCCTGGAGCAGGGTTTTAGCTGGCAGCTAGTTGGACAGTTAATTCTGTCTTGAACAACTTTTCTCAGGGCAGGCCTACTCTGTTACAAACTGCCTAGGCACTCCTGTGTTTAACATCTTGGCCATGCAGGCTTTGCATGGCCAAGATGTTTAAAAGTTGATACTAGATTCTGTGGGCAGTGGATGAGGCTTATTGTGATTGTTTTCTTGTGTGTATCTAAAAATGTCTTCCTAATGGTACCATTTATTGTGTACTTGTAGTGTGCATTACCCAGTGTGTCTAGACAAGTGCTATGCTGGCTAGCTGACTGTGTATCCAGTATGGTAGTATCCCTTTTTAGACCAGCAGGGATTAAACTGAAGAGGATCAGTGTGGTATTTCCAGTAGGAAGAACTATTCTTAATGCCAGGGAAGGCAGGGTGTGTTCCATTGGGCTGGGACAGAATGGCCTCTGAGCACTGTGATCTGGAACTCTCTGCCTTCTCCAGTCAACCTGGCTGTGTCTTGGCTGTTTGCTATCTTGCTTGGGTTTTTTGCTTGGGTTTTTTTCCTTCATTTTGCCATTTAGATTGGCAGACCCTGGCAGTTCTCCAGGCTATAAAATAAGTTTGCTTTTCTATCTTGGGAACAGGACAAACATCAAGTGTCTGCAACGTGTTCCACAGTCTAGAGATAAGACTTTGGAACTGCATGGACTTAATATGTGCTACATGTATAAAATCGTTGAAGTTGTTTTAAAATGTTTTTCAGGTTCTAAATGGCTTCTAAGAAGTTGGGATCCGACTCTCATGGTAAGTGAAATTTGTCACCCTTGTCTTTTTAACAGGCTGAATCCTACTGCTGCTGCTGACTTGTCCCAGCTTTGGCAGTCCATAGAGACAAATCTGTTTTAGTCTCAGAGAAGTTTTTTTTGTTAGGAATGTAGGGGCTTGGTTTCCTTCTTGCACAGTTGCTTGCTGATGCTGCGTGTGCCTGTTCTCTGATTAAACTGAAATTCAGCCTGTGTCTGTTCCTCACTCTCACGGCTGAGCAATACCTTCACCTTCCCCCACTCACCCCTTCAAAATCAAAGCTCAGCTGCAGCTATGATACTGCTCTGAGGTTTCCTGAAGTGGATGCTATGCCTGTAGTGGTTTTTTTTATAGAAGTCACATGAGAAGTTGAATTGAAAGTGAAGCTTTAGTGGAACATTGAACTGTGCTTGCTTTTTGCTCAGGCGTAACTTTCTTTTCTAAATAGGACTAATCTGATTCAGAAGGCAAGTGAAGAGACTATATTCTTCTGTCTTCTACATATGAGATGTGTAAAGTCATGCAGATAATTGGTATCATAAGTTATTTGCATGTCCATTTATTAGAAGATGGTATCTAATTTAAGTGCAATTAGTATTTCTGTGAAACACTGAAGTTCACTTTGTTGTATTAAATGTGACTTCCTCAAATCAGTAACCATGACTTTTCATGCTGTGAAAACTTCTGCTTTTAGAAATTCAGCCTTTATTTTCCTGGAAAATTCTTGAGATAAGAGGGTCCTGTGGAATTCTATGTTCCTTGAGCTTTTTATTTAGTCTTGCAAGTATGAAGTTGAAGTACAAAATAAGCCAGGTTGGATAAAGCCTTGAGCAACCTGGTCTAGTGGGAGGTGTCCCTGCCCAGGGCAGGGGGGATTGAGACTAGATGATCTCTTAAGGTCCATTCCAACCCCTTGACATACTATAAAACTGTGAAATAAGAAATGCCTCACTTAAGTGCATGGTTAAGGACTAATAAAAATAGCCTATCAAAACATAATTTTCAGATAGTTTCCTTTGTTGTGGCCCAGGGACCCTGCTGCAAGACAGCTAATTTCTTCATTAGGTAGCTGCCAGCTCTTCAGCAGTTGCTTTTGTGTCTGTAAATGATCTCTATGGACACTCTGAACTGAAGCACTTACATGTTTTTATTTCCCTCTTCTGCTTACCTAACCAGGCTAGCAAAGATGTTGCTCAGAGCTAGAATTCAACATGTCTTAAATATTCCTCAAAACAGCACAGTGTGCTGGAACATGCTCCTGGCTTCAAATTAACAAGAACCAAACAAATGGTGCTATAAGCTGCCTGGTTCACTTGTCTGTTCTTTTCTGTGCTTCCAGTTCCTAATGACCAGACACACTGTCACAGTACTGTTTCTGAGGAGTAGTGGAGCAAGCTTCTTGGCTTAATTATGTCTTAAGAAATGAACAGAGCAGTTGTTCAGTCTTCTCCAGTGTTGTTAAGAGTAATCCCACCAAGTGAGTTTTGGCTTACTGTAAAGCATCTAGCCCAAGAGCTGCCTTCTGCTCAGTGTCTCTGGCAACCTGATGAAATTGGTCAGAGTTGGTATGTCTCTTGTAATTATTGTTGAGCTGCATATTAGTGGTTGAAGAGTGTTAGTGAGTCACAGAATGGCTGAGGTTGGAAGAGATGTCTGCAGATTGTCCTGTCCTGACCCTCTGCTCAGGTGGGGTCACCTAGAGCAGGTTGCTCAGGACCTTTTTCAGATGGAGATGAAGATGGGATCATAAGGTGTTAGTGGAGACCGAGGAATCCTTTTCCTTCTTGAAGGATGTTCTTAGAATACACCTTTAACTGTTCCTAACCATGTAATTTCAGATGCTCTCCTGTAGTTTGAACAGCTGGAAATTCAGGCTTAAGTTCTAGTAGTTAGTGGCATTTAGAAATGCAGCTCATCTGCTGCACAAAAAAAAACTTGGGTTGTGCCAGGTGTAGTGTTTTGATATTTCTGTTGTTATTGCTGTTACTGTACAGCTTGAAAGCTTTTAACTCCAAACTTGAAGAATTATGTAAGTGTGGTTTGTGTGACCACTAAAGCTAAGTTCCACATGGTTTTAAAACTGTTCCCCATTCACAACTGGTAACTGATTTTTTTTTCTCATGTGCTTCTGTTTTGCTACAAAACTGGAGGATGTTTCTGTCAGTTGGCCAGTGAGTTCTGCATTACACAAGTGGAGAGAAGTCTTCCTCTTGTAGTGGTTTGTTGGGCCAGGGTGTAACATGGGGCACTGTGCCAGAGATTAGGCTGACAGGTACAGTTTTGCCAGGGCTGTTCTCAGAAATCCCTCAGTATGCTTTTAACTGATAAAAGGATGAAGTTGCTAACAGCCATATTAAATAAGTGTGAAAAAAACTGTTTCGCATGAACATGTGACTGTTGAAATAGTGCCTTATGTAATACTTTATGTAGGATTTACCTGTTGCTTTAGAATTTGCTATTTAAAACAATTTGCACCCTTACTCCTCTGTGTTGAGGTAGAAAATGCATCTTCTTACAAAAAGGAAAGGGTTCTTGGCTTTCTGCATCAGATTCTAGCTTCACCAGACTAGTACTGTTCTGATAGGGCTGGATCAAAGTGAATGCTGTGTGCATCAGCGTTTTGCCTCCAAGACTTGTTACAATCCAATGTCCTAGAACACTTGATTTGTTCCTAATTTATGCTTGTGGGTTTTGCAGCAGAGCTATATTCAAGATGAGGTTATGGGAGTGGTTGTTATTAAAAAATCAGTATACTGGGGAGAAACCAGGTTTTTACCCTTTAATTGAGCTTCTGAGGTTCAGCTGTCAGTGCAGCCCATCTAGTCTAGGTATGTTTAGCTTTTTAATATGCTGTGCTAAACAAGATTGTTGCCAAGTAAATACCACAGTCTGCTCTTGTGCTTTGTGGCTGGAATCTGTTTCAGGTGGAGGCAGCAATTGTGCAAGGGGAGGTGTGTACCACTTAATTGTGTCAATAGGTCTAATAAGACAAGTAGTTGCACACTGAGCAATTTGGGCTGTGAGATTGGTGTGGAGAGGTAATCCTGTTTTGCTTGGATCATCTGGCTTAGGGCAGGACTTGTGCTGGGGGGACTAAGCAGAACATAGTAGCAGCAGTCACAGTAGTCTGTGCAGTCGGCAGAGCTGGTTGTCTCTGGCCTGGCAGTGATTTACCACTCTCAGTGCAGAGGCTGCTGCAGTTACTATTTCTGTATAAGCATGTGCTTTAGCATATCAGATTCTCAAATTGCCAGCCCAAATACAGTTTGGATGCTGTGTTGCAAATAGTGGTGTTGGTGGCCAGTGAGGTGCCATCTGGATGCTTTGCTGTGCAATGCTTGAATGTGTGATTGCCAGTAAGAATCAGTGAAAATACTGTTATACCACCTGGAGCACTTTTTTTTGTCCTGGAGGTGCAGGTGAGATGTAGGTTGTTCAGCCTGATGGTTTCAAAGCAGAGGAAGTGCCACCCATGTCCTAACAGACTCTGACCAGGCATTGCAGTGCATAGTATGAGAGCTCAAGTGATGATACAACACAAACCTTTAACTGCAGGTTGACAGGATGTGCCTGTTTTTGAAAGCTGCTTAGGAGCCTGTGGCTGCCTTGTTGTAGATGAGTCAACAGCGAGGAAACACAAACAGTACTTAAACTGTCATCTGAGTATGAAAATAGGTCAGATAAAAATGGCAAGTCACAGTTCACTGGGCGAGAGGTTAGTCACTGAACATCGTCTTAGATATTGCCACTCTTTGTATCTGCCTCACTCAAGAAGTTACAAATGAGGTCTAGAGACTCTTCAGATTGTTGCACCTGCCAGAAACCTTGCCTGTAGTTCCAAAACCTTAGACCAGTGATGCAAGAGACCAATTTTTAGTTAATCAGAAAAGTAAGTTCCATTTATATTATGGTTTTTCTATACTTCTTCACAGCAGCTCAAGGAAAACACAGCAATAGTCTGGCTGAGTGGAGGTGGTTGAGCTCTAAGTCATTTTGCTTTGTGAGCTTGCAGGATGCCTGAAGAGCATCATCCTAAACCATGTTAAATACCAGGTGTAAGTGATAGACACAAAGGACAGATGCAGGACCTGTGAAAAAGTCAGGTTGCCTTGTTTCAAAAATCAGAATTGCTGCGTTAGTCTTGATATTTCACTGTGTTTTGGTTGAAGGGGAGTGTCTTTGGCTCACTTTGCCCTTGTGACCACTGCTGTCTCAGTGTTATTTCCTGTTTGTAGGTCAAAGCCTGGATTTGTCAAGGCTGCTCTAAAGCTGGGCCATTTTACAGCCTGTTTTGAGTATGACAGAAAGCAAGGGATCTTTTTATAGAGACATAAGTACTGAGTTCAAGAGAGCTTCACCTTCCAGTTGTGTAGGGATAGTCATGTCACAAAAGAAACTAAGATAATTGGTTTATTGATTTCAAATCTGTTGGATTATGTTGTGAGGGTTTTTACCTCTTGTTTAGAAGAAAACCCCAAACAAACTCCGAACAAACTCCACAAACAAAATGGAGGCATTGATGTCCTAACAGATTCAAACTTGATTTTTGTCGCCTGGTGTAGTTGTGACAGCAGAGATAAAATAACCCCCAAATACAGTAATGCGAGTCCTAATTGAAAGCATTAAACTTGTGAGTTGTTTTTTTTTCAAATACAATTTCTGCTTCTGATTTTAGGACCTTTCAGTTACCTTGATGATGTCCCTTTTAAGATAGGAGACAAGTTCAAAACCCCAGCGAAAGTTGGATTACCCATTGGTTTCTGCCTGCCTGATTCTTCCCAGCTTGCCAGAGAAGCCCAGGTAAGCTGCATGTTCTGCCCTTCTGCTGTCTCCCCTCACCCTTGGCCCCAACATGTGATGCTGTAAATTACAGGTTGCCACAGTTTGCACAAGACAGTCTTATTGGTCCTGTAGTGTCATTTTGTGTGCCAGGCAGTATTTGCAGATCTGTTAGTCTGTATAGATATGATAGGTCACACTAAAAGCTTCTATTTCTTACTGCTTTAAAAAACCCAATAGCATTTATTTTAGTGTATCTGCTTCAAAGCAGCACAGTGTTTTTGTGTAATAGTTAGTTTTAAGTGTTACCCTGGCTAAATTTGAATGTAATTTTCAAGAGCAAAAATGCTGATACACCCTTGCAATGGCATAATTTCCAGTTCTTGTTTTCTGGGTAGTTCTGAGTGGGAATTCTTTTCAAGCTGTAGGGCAAACAGGTTACAGCTGGGCACACGAATGGCTTCCCTGTCTCAAGGAGCATATGTCTGTTAAAATAAACTGTCAGTAGCATAAAATCAATCCTTTTAGCATAACTGTTGAAAATGTAATTTCCAAATGCAGGTGGTGGTACAGGAAATCTAATTGAACTATGTTTTCTCATTTGGATCCATGATTTTCCTTGACCAGTCCCAGCTGATGATTGTTTTCACTTTATCTGTGACAGATTCCTAGAGGTGGTTCTGCTTTTTTTGTGGTTTGGATTTTCCCCCCTCTGCCCTATTACCCTATTATCCTACGTCATGTTTCTTCCTTACAACCATATAAGTGATTACTTGATTGTCCTAGTACGCACATTTCATTTGGTTAAGCTGACACAGGAGGGCTAAAGGAGATTCTGATGTCCTGTTTCTGACTTCTTTGTGCTGTGTCTGTTTTACTGCCAAGCTGAGTCTCAGCCAGTGCAGTGTGCCCATTCCACCTGCAACACCCTGCACGGTGTGATGTGGCTGTGTAGACTGTGCATCTCACAATGCAATTTGACTGGTTTTAGCAGCTGTAGTGAGAGCTGTTAAAAAAAAACCACAACAAGGTGCAGGGAATATAGCTTCCCATCCATTTTTTTAGTATAAAAAATATATGGCTTTGGTCAGTTCTTGGCTGTATATGACCATATACATACACACACACAAAACCTGCCCACATAGCAAAGAATGTGCAATGGGTAGTAGTGCCTTATGCTTCTGCTTGTGAGTTGTTCTCCAAAGTCCCCTTGCTGATAAATTGTGTATCACATCTCTTGGAGTCTGGGAGCACAAGGAAGGGAAAACTGTTAATACAGATGAGACAGCAGGTCTGCAGGATCTCACTGGAGCCTGCTACAGGATGGGGTGTGGCTCAACACACAGCAAATCCCAGAGAAGCCTGCAGAGGCCTATCAATCCTTGCTGGCTTGTTGCTTTTCGGAGCTAGGGATTTGTGTTGACCTAGCAGTCCCATGGCAACAGCACTCCTGCTCTGATATGTGCCATTATCCTGGCAAGGCTATCTTAACATTTCTTGTGAGTTACAGGTCTAACCTAGCTGTGGACTGAGCCTGTAGGCTGTGTTCTCTGAGCATCTTGTGGTTATGTAAGGATAGATCCAGGCTATTCAGAGCTTTGTCCTTTGCAACCAAGACACTACAGTGGTAAATACACTGGTAGTGAGTAGCTTACAGATGCTTTCTTGTGCTGACCCTGGCCCTAAAGTTGCTGACGTTAAATGAGAAAAGCTTGTGGGATCCTGTCATATCAGTAACTACAGCAAAATCTGCTGCTACAGGTAGGTGTTGCCACTGGTGTAGCCACTATATCCCCTTTGGCTGGAGAGGCACTGGCACTGGAGTAAGAATACAAATACCTCTTAGACCAGTGGGTGTAAAACTCTAATATTGAGTATCTTGGTAATCTTTCAGGGGAAACTGAGTAATACTGTATTGGCCTTTGAATGCAAAAATACTCTACCATGGTCTTGAATGACTTGTGGAACTTGCGGACGGGGTAGTTGTCCATCTTGTAACATGTTAGACTTCCCCCTTGCTATATCCATTGTCCT
>NW_008659147.1:0-37656 GCF_000695815.1 Acanthisitta chloris
GCGGCTCAGCGTTTCTCCTTGATTTCTCGCTTTTCTTGCTGCCCACCCGCCGCCCCCGAGCCCTGTCCGCGGCCGCGCAGCTCTGCGAGAAACAGGGAGCGCCCACCGCGCTGCGCCGGGGGAAACCCTCACCGACCCCCATGCAGCATTCCAGGGCCCCGCTGTATTTTTAAAACCATTAAAAACATTTGTAAAAATGGAACGTACGTTTAATTAATGTGTTTATTTCTGTTTTCGCACAAAAGCAATTAGGGGCCAGCGCAGAGCTAAGGTGTGACATTTGCCAGCCTCGGTGGCTGCTCTTAAATCGAGGCCTCTCTGCGGAACAACAAGAGGCAAAAGGCCTTGTGTCACCCGGTTATGTAAGACACAATCTCGCCTGAAAATGCACAATGAATCGGGAAGGATTTATGTAATTAATTGACCAGTCTTAACCTGTTATCGTGATGTAAGGAATTTGGAACTCATTAATTTGGGCCCTGACAGATTTCATATTAGAGCTGGCAAATATGGATTGAGCCTCTTATTCTTGTAGCAGCTGGAATTTCCATGACAGTGAGGATTAGTGAAGAAGACCTATTGCTCAAGTCAAACTGCCTCTTTTGTAATCAGCGGCTCTGCTCTGCATTAAAGGGGTAATGGGAAAGAGAAAAAAAATAACAAAGGAAAAAAAAGAGAGAAATGTATTCACGTATGGAGCAGAGCAGGGGAGGGAGAGGAGGGACTATCCTGGAGAGCACAGGCACCAGAGTGGGGTTTTCCCAGCTCGGTGGCAATGAAAACGACACAAAGTGGAAAGGGAATGTACCCAACCCACAGCTTCTCAGCATCACATGAGGCTTGCTCAGGCAGACCTTCAGATGGAGCCTTCCAGGAGCCACTGAGCACTTGGGATTGCAGTGCCAGAGGTTCTGGGAACCTCTAGCTGACAAGAGCTGGAGGGATTTAGGGATAGAGGGGTTTGGGTCATGATCCTGAGGAAGACAGAACCAGGAGGTACCTGTCTTTCAGCCTGGACCTTGACACGCTGCCCGGTGTAGAGGAGGATGCTCAGGGTGGGAAAGAACCAAGTCTGGGGACAAGGACAGGCCTCCATGCAGCCATAGCAAGAGTGACTCTGCACATGACATGCCTCAACTTCCCAAGTATAAAGACAAGAGAAAGAAAACTCCTTTGACTGCTGGTTCTTGACAACCTCTCAGTACAGTTTTTCATGGTGTCTGGCAGGGGAGGGCCCTCATCCCATTATCATTTTTCAGCATTGATGGAATAGTAATAACATTGAGTGCAGACTGTATGGAAACAGTCTATGAGCTTTTATTTTCTCTCCTGGCAACCTGTTAATGACTGCCCTGGTAGTGAATACAGTTGTTAGCAATGACATTAAAAGGTTTTCATGAGGCATCATCATATTTCTACCTGCTAAGTGTTTACCTACTCTTGTGATAAATGCCATGCTGAGATGGAGGAGTATTTTTCCTTTTCTCATTGTTTCTTTGCTTTATGACATTTGGTAGCTGAACATTTCCTCTTCATGATCACTTAGATCCACCATTTGCTCCTGTGGGGAGAAGGAGAAGATAAAAACCAGGGCTATGGATAGTAAAACCACAATTGTTTGCAAAGACTGTAAAGGTAAATGCAGATAAAAAATAAAACACAACTAATAAGACCTGTGTGGCTCCAATCCTCTGGACAATTTTGACCATGTGCATATTTGCCTTGTTGTCCATTGTTGTGTTGGGATAATTACATGAATTCTGGTACCAAAAATTGAGCATTCAGTCCTAAATTTGGGAATCTTCCCAGAGTTAAGCACTTGGTGCTGGACACCTGCCCTTACCACATGGTAAACTCTTACCTGGAGGCCTAGATCTAGCTCCATAGTAGCCTTTACATGCTCTCACAGTTGTCAGCTAATAATCTGGATCATAGCTTTAATCTCCTTGATTTAAAACAAAAACCCAACACAATCCAGACCAATAGATTGCAATTTGATTGTGCTCCTTCAAAGAATATATTTTATCTTACTGTCTTCTGATAAATTAAAAAATCTTCACACATGTCAACTATCTCACATTTCCCCAAAGGTAGGGAATAATTTATCTTTTATGACGGTACACTTGACTTAACCATTGTCTCATCCAGTTTATCTTTGTTTTTTTTTAATGATTCTGAGCATCAAATCACTCAGATAGTGCTGCAGCTATAAGTTTTGATCAAATGTTCCTCTTGTTAAAATGTTGATCAGGCACAGCTAATTTCCATGTTAAATGTGCCAGGATATGCCTGAGCTTAGAATTATTTCAAACAGAAATAAAAAACATTTTAAAGTTTAAATGGATACTGTAATTACAAATATTTGCACTTTCTCTGATTCCTTCCCATGAATATATTTAAAATAAGCCTGAGTGGTAGAACTTTCCTGTGACACTCATGATGCTGAGTGCTTGTGAAATTACTATTGGTGTCTTCACCTCTTTTTTTTTATTTGCTTGTAGGTAAGAAAACAGTCTGGACCCAGCACTCATCCGATGAAATTGGGCTTTAATTAGAGACATCAGTGTGGGACAGGAGTTAACCCACAAAGACCAGGGTTCCTGTATTGCCATTTGAGTCTCCACACCACTTTTTCTTCCAATGGCCATTTGAAGGTTCTGTGCGTTGAATGATGAGACTGTGGGGAGAGCATTCCTCAGAAGCTAATATTGGCCTAGGGGGGTTGGTTCCTAAACAAATTTAGTTGCAATGACTCATTCCCTGAAGAAGCCCATCACTCCCCTCATGTGCAAGAGCCTTGGGAGACCTGGGCCTATGACAGAAAAGTAACCACATGAATGTCCACCTTGGGACTGTAGTACTTACTTAGCCCCAAGAAATAACTTTGTTGGAAGAGCAATCTGTATATAGCAATAGGACAGCTTCTTATTTATTTGGTGAGAAATTACTTGTAAGTGCTGTTTATATGAATCTTGTCTTTTATTACTATTTTCCATTCTATAAAAGACCTACAGCTCCTGCTACTTCTAATGATCTAAGGCACTGGAAGAGCAGGTGGGGTATGACTGTCTATCCATCAAAACATCAACAATTTGGTCACACAAAAAAGGAAGTCTGAAAGCAAGTTTGGCTCCTGGGTGGTTTGAATTTTGCTAGGAAGTCAAAGGGCCACCTTGGCACCAGAGTCAGTACATCATGGGCTGGATATAGGAAGTTAATAATTTGTCTGTGTTTATGATAAAGCTTTCCTGCCCAGAACCTCAAAGCCTTTTGTGATGAGGAATTAATTCAGCCTTACAATAAACAGGATCTACTATTTTACAGCTGAGGAAACTGAGGAACAGTGAGGTGACCACAATGATATACAGGACATCTCTCACAGATAAGGGAAGAACAAGGTTCCTCCTGCTCCTGGGCTCCAAATACTTTACCTGCTGGGAGGGACAGAGTGCCATGCACCTTGAGAAAATCTCACCCCAGCTATCAGCACAAAGAATTCCTGAGAGGTAGTGGAGGAGTCCCAGTTTTTGATGTTTGACTTGAAACGCCTGAAAGGGATTTGTTTTTTGCTTCCAAGCACTGTGCATTCTGATGCTTGGTAACCAGACTCCCTCTGGCATCTGCTGCATCTGAAAATTTTAGGCTCGTTATCCTTTCACTTGCACCATTCAGAATGGAGATTTATGTCTATTTTGGAAAAAGAGAGTTACTCCTCTTACTAATTAAAAAACAGGAGGTGAGAAGAGAGAGGTGATTGGTACCTTGTTTAGCTTGGTTAAATAAGCAGCATTGACAGGATTTTCTCTGAGGGACACTTCCAGAAGTGCTGTGGTCTTGTTGATATCAGATAGTGTTGTCATTGGAACTGGACTGAAGGAAGCAGAGCTGATGTTTACTTAAAAGTATAGGAAAGATTGATTTTGGCCAGGTCTTTCAGTCTTTTACTCATCCGTCCATGACAGTACTTATTAAAACTATTTGGGACTGCTAGCATGAGTAAAGACCATTTGTGTGAATGAGCATGGCCAACTTCCCTTACCAAAGTTATGCTGCCTGATTCCAGCAGAACTCTTTACCACATTAATTTATTTTGCTGATGGGATGTGTGACCTGGCCTTTCATACTACCATAAAAAACAAGTCTTAAAAATTATTTAAAATGCAAGCATTATAGGTAAATATGATTTTCTAGATTGCAACAACTCATTTTATTAAACTCAAGAAGAATCTTTTAAGGTTCATATTTTGCTTTCTGACCAGATGTTTTTCTTGGGGTGGTGACTGAGACACTTCACCAGAAGACTCTGCAAGCTTATCCTAAATTCTGCATTGTTTGTAGACAGCAATGATGACTTCTGAGCAGGAGATGAAGACTGTGCCAAGGACAGGGCATTGTGCTGTGCCTGGATATTTACTGGCTCTTCCCTCCCACTTTGTTCCTTTCTAATCACAATGGCTTCCTACAACACATTTATCAGCACAGGCCACTGCCTGTAAATAAGAGAGTCCTTGTCCTTTCCTAAAGCCAAAAGCACAATGTTATCTTTCCTCTTTCCCATAGAAGAGAGCCATTAGGAAATTCCTTGGTTTAGTTTGTCCCTCCTTGTTCCTGGATGTTGTTGGAGCCATTGTAAAAAGGCAAGGCTTATGTTTCCTTCTGAAGATGGCAAATTCATTGATGCATTGGACTGATGAGCTGTATGTGCCCTAATGTGTGACATCCTGTAAAGAGAGGAGTATTCTGGGCTGCTTCAAGGCTTGGGAGTCCACGAAGAATTTTGCTGGTCTGAGAGCTGAGTATTTGATATTTTTCTGGACGAAACACAAGGAAGCAGCCGAATGTTAAATTTAGTGAAATATGATTTGAGGCATCAGTTCATGGCAGTAGTGGTGATGTGCTTGCACTAATTTGTGACCAGCAGCCTTAGCACACTCTGAAATTTCTTTGAAGGCAGTGCCCTAATTCCCATGTGGGAATAACTCAGGAAGGAGACCTCAGAGACTTGGCTTTGTGAAGTGAAATGCAGTTCCTAAAGATGGATCCTCTGGCAGTTCTCTGTTCCTCTGTCTGCCAAAGCAGGGAGGACAAGGCCGGGCCCCTGGCTGAAGCTCTTCTGCCACAACTGAGGGACACTGCTTTGGCTGTGGGTAGTGTCAGGGATGTCACGAGCAGGACAGTCACCTCTCTTGCTCATCACCTGTTTCCACCACTTTGGTGTGATTTTGCCCTGCTCAAATTTTCCCCCAGGAGGTGGTGCTTTGGGGTCTGCTGAAAGATATGTGCTGAACTCTGCCACTTGAATGCTTTGCAGATCCCCTGATAGATCTGAGGAGTTCAAGCTCCCCTCTCAGCTAGGCAGGTGTTAATATAGCGCATATGCAGAAATTCTACAAACAGATAAAAGATTTTGCTTCTCACGAGTCACAGATTAACAGCCAAACCATCCTGATGTACAAAAGTCATCCCCTGGGGTCAGAAGAACAATTTGTGTTAGTGAGAGAGGCAAGACCTCCCAAGATGTGCCAAAACAATCCTGAGATGAAATTGCTCCGCTCCAGCATCTCGCAGGGTCGGCTCCATAAATTGTATGTTCTTCAGGGCAAGGACCTTGCCCTCAGATTTGTCTGGGAAGCATGTGCTCGGTGCTCCATACCGCAAATAATAAATAACTGCTTCGACTGCTGGCTGGGCTTGGGACTATGAGTCAATTCTCCCTCCTGATTCATTTCTTGTTCCGAGATACCAGCGATGCAGTTTTACCGGAGTATGTCAGTGCTGCTGTTAGCCCCCTGCTCTTCCCTTGCTCACAGTAAGGCAACTGTCATCTCCTGTCTGCAGCATATTTCACAGCACTGAGGAAGAATATTAATAAGATTTCCAAAAGGCTTGCTGCCACTTTTGGTGGAAAGGTTTTCTACAAAGGATGTGCCGCAAAACTCCCAGGAGACAGATGGAGAAAACCCTCCCACTGAGAAGAGCTGGTGTCATCTCATTTCATTGTCTCTGTGTCACTGCAACACTCCTGTGACTCTGACATGCTGCTCTGTGCTGCTCTAGCTTGTGCTGCTCAATGTAATTTCCTTGGTTGAACATCTTTATTTCAGAATTGTAGCAAGGTATAAACTAGTTTCTCTGTGCCTAACTGTTGGGTGTTTGTAGTGGAAGGAACAGTCTCCTTCCACGTTCAGCTAGACTTTTGCTTTTACCATTTGTTTTCACATCACATTTAAACAAACCAAACCTTATGTGCCATATTTCCATCCAGGTTAAGGGCTTAGGATCACAGCTGTGCATATGAAAACAGAAATGCTCCTTGCCAGTGAGTAGGAAACACACTTAGTCCAGCAGCCAAGGCAAGAAGAGGGCAGACATAGAGAAGCCCAATGTTAGGCGATGAGGCCTGAAGTTTACTAGGTGTATTTCTGGCAAGCTGCAAGAGAGCTGGCGTTGCTACGAAATTATTAGGAGTGCCCTTGGAAAAGCAGTGGGCAGCCCTGTTGTGATTTCTTAGCCCTGTCTCACTTGCTGCCATTACACCTAAGCCTGTGTTGTGAGGACCTGGAGTGCAGTCACCCTTGTCCTGCTCCACTGGGACACTCTGTGCTCCCACTGCCCCTTGCCAGGGGAGACCCTCCACTCCCTGAGCAGCTCCAGTCAGGTGCAGCTCTGCTAGACACTCCTCATCAGGACATGCCTAGTGTCAGCGATGAGGGCACAGGCTGCCTTCCCCAGGTCTGCTGCTGAGGATGCCCCTTAAATGCAATCTGGGCATGCCCAGGAGGTCTGTGGACATAAACAGGGCTGCTTGCTAAATGAAGAGGTAAAGTGCAAAGGAAGAAGGCTCTTAGAGCAAAAAAAAGCCCATAATGTTAATCTTTGAAGAGCTCCCATTAGATGTTGGCCGCCTGAAGCCAATCCAGCAGCTGCATTTGCAGCTTTTGACCTTTGTTATTTTTATTTTCTTTGGGTTCAGGGAGACAACTCTGAAATAGAATTTGGAGTCTGTGAGCTAGCTCTGTGTTTGTAAGTGGATGCTCATCCGCTTGACCAACAAATTTCATACTTTTTATTGCTCATTCGTGCATCATATATGTATTTATACAGTTGAACAAGCATAATAGTTTAGAAAGTTTGACTATATATCAATTGCATCATCCAGACATAACTTTTAATATGAACTGTGATATTGCTTGCTTTATTCATATAATAAATCCCTAACTACCATGTAAGGGACATTGAGTTTTTGTTTCATTTTGTTTTCAGATTGAAACCAGGAAGCTGATGTACATGAGTTGGCCTGTTCTGAATCTTTGTCATCTTAGACAGCCTTGCTTATTGCCAGCTCATTTCACAGAGATCTATTTCAAATCAACTCATAAATTATTAATAGTACATGTGTAGGTCAGGGAGACGCTAACCCTGACAATCACACCCTAATATTCTCTCTTTAGCATCAGAAATAAGAAAGGAGATGTGAATAATCAATATTCAACAACCATGGTACATCTCATACAGATATGGTATATGCACTTAGGAAAAAAAAACCCCACATCTTTGCAAAACCTGTCAGGCTGGCATTAATCTTGCATGATGAATAATGTGGCAATCTATGAATTTTTAACACCTTTAAAATGATAAAATTGTGGGATGTGATATCCAAAAGTAAATTTGTTCAAATCCAAGAATATTTTTGATCAAATGGAGATATTGAATAATGTGTAGAAAAATATTTAAACATCAATTTAAATTGCACAGCTGGCAAGACAGCTCGTACGGATTTGTGACTGGGAGCAGCTTTCCATCACAAATAATTTGCCTGCAGATTTAATTATAACTCAAAGCTTAAGCAGTAACTCTTCTGAGAAAAACCCTAACTCTGGAGGACCTGAGCAGCTCCTGAGGATGTCTGGCAGCTCTCACCCCACAGCCATCACTGGTGCAGGAAGAACCACATGGCTCCTTGCCTTGCCTGGTTCCTGCTGTGCAACATTCTCTACAGAAAACTCCAGCAAAACCCAAGTAGGATGATTCTAGAGAGGATGTTGCACAGAAGAAGAATGGGGCAGGAGCAGAATTTCACCTTTAATTCACAGCAGGGCCAAATCCTGGAGTTGTTATGCACACCAGGCTCTTGGCTACTCCTGGGCACTGCCAGCCCTCCCTGGTAAGCAGGATCAAGCTTTTGCTCAGCTGATAGCGCTTGGTGGAAGGGGCGGTTTCAGGTTTTCACTGTGGAAAAAATTGAACTGCTAATACATAGGAAATAATGGTATGGATGTTGTCCTACCTGAAGTCAGTACAAATTTGTTGTTGACATTCATGGGGACAGGATCAGACTTTACATTTGAAGTCACCTCCCTCTGAGATTGCCTGACAAATATGAAACCAAAATGTTTCATTTAGAAACTGTCAAAAAGGAATTACTAACCTTTTATACTTATTAAAATCGCTGTATGCGTTCCTGTAAAGGGACTAGAGAGCAGCTGGACATTTTAATTTTCACTCTATGCAAAATAAAAATGACATTTGAGAACTTTACCTATTTTTTTAAATCCTTCCAATGAAAGCATTTTATTCCCTTTTTGTTGAACGGAAAATAAAATGTGTTTGTTTCCTCAGATTTGAGGAGAATTAACATGTATCTGATTGTTAATATTTGATCCTTCTTTAATTATTTATGGTATCAAGGAATGAATCTGTCAAGTAAATAATGAAATGCGTACATGCAGCATATGTAATTAGGTTAGGTGCATAAATCCAAAGTGTTCACTTTATAGTTGTCAGTGCAAAATTTATTAATAATGAGAAATGCTAAGTGAAGAAAATCCCTAACAGTCTACTCATTAGTGTAGGTTAGAGCAGTTGCCGAAAAGGGAAGTTATCATTCCCCTCTTACTGTATTTCATCATTTCAGAATGTTAGTAAATCGTTACACATATTCCTCATCTCTGCTTTAAATGTGTAATAAGAGCAGTCTTTAAGTTGTGCTGAGAAGGTGCACTTTGTCATTAAGCTGCAAACAGACAGCTATCAAAGTAGTTTTTTTGCCGCTTTGTGTAGTTTTAAAGCCACTGTTAGACCCCAGTTTTGCTTTTCTTAGGACTCAGGAGTTCCTATGGGTTTAAAAGAGATGAACAGCACTGTATTTATCTCCTGGTATTTTAGGACTAGAGGTGATGAATGATTGATTATACACAAGCAGAAATGTGACTGTACATTCGTCAGGTGGGTAGAACACAGGCAGCACAAAATGGTGGGTGATGCAGTGTGTGTTTGCTTGTGTTGTGTGTCATCTCCTGCATTAGCAGAAGCCACATGGCCATAATCTTCACACAATGGATGTCTTCCTGTAACATACATGTATTAGAAAAGCCTAACTTTTGGAGGCTCAAGTTTGTAGACAGGTTTAACAATCATGAGACCACCTATTTTGACTGGAGTGGTGCATCTGAGTACTTCTTGGGTCATGGATCATTTGGTTCACACAATCACAAACCTTAATGTATTGCCAAGGGTGGTGACCTGAGTGAGGACCTGTGTGGCTGTGCCTGGACCCAGGAGTATATGAGCCAAACTAATTGGCTTTAACACTGGGGCTATGGCCCATGTCGCTTATACTATCCCCTTCGCCTTAGCTTGCTATCAAGTTGTTTCTGCTTTTTGCAGATTAAGGGGAAAATGGTTCTAGTTAATAAAAAACAAAACAAAATTAATCTGCAAGTTTATGCCTTCTGGGGTCTGAGAAAAATGTGTGAGAGAGATGAAACACCTGTTTGAGACAGGGAACTGTCATTGTGGGACTACAAAGAACATTTCTCAATCCCAAAAGGTATTTTTCAGAGCTCCCTCTCCGAAAGAAGATTTGATTGCTAAATGTATATTTAAAACAATATTTCAATATATTTTGAAGCTTATCATTATCATGAGTACTTCATGGGCTAATTCTCTATATCCAAGGATAGACATTCACCCCAGCTCACTTTTGCTGTAGAAAATTAGATATCTAGTCTGAATTAGTCATCTGGGCTCCCTTCACAGTCATTGAGATTCATACCAGCCTGAAACTGGTGCTCGAGGCTAAGCCTAAGATGCAGGAGGTGAATCACTCTCTGGAGATACTGGGTTTCTTCCTGGGCTGCAAAAAGCTGAGGCTGGAAACCTAACTTTTAGGCTGCTAGATGAGATGAGCTGAATCCCACACTATGCATCTGTGCTGGATGTGACTTCTACTGTGGATCACAGAGGGAAGGTCATCACACGATGACCCTGAGGTACCTGAAGCTCTTGGAGTCTGACCACACAACCACAGCAAAGTGCTTATGCTGGCTGTGCCTTATTTTTCCTAAGCATTAAAATAAAGAGGACTGCATTTGCTGATCAGCAGAAGCTGACCTAAGTCTGGGCTGTCACTGAAAGCCCCCAACTTGAAGCTGCATAGCTGTATATCCCTATCCCTCACTTCTGCTGGCCTCAGCATCCACACAGCACAGCAGGCAGCTGCTTTGAGAGCTGATTTGGCTGAACACAAGTCTTTGGGGGGTGTCGCAGGGTAACTTTTCATTTTTAGAGATCTAGCTGACCATGCAGCCCCACAGTCTCTAGTGCTGGCACAAGGGACAAGATGGGAGAAGGCAGCACTGCGAGGTGGCAGGATTGCTGCTGCCAGTAGCGGTGCAAAATTAAACGGATTGTGAAATTGAACCCTGAGCAAAAGGATGCTGACAGCCATTCATTAAATTTTGTATCACGCTGTTAGATTTTAATCACAACATTTTGGATCAGAATCACAAATCCTCTTATCTGCTGTAAGAGCTTCTTTCAAGCTTAACATTTTTATGCCCCATATAGGATGCAACAATATTCATCTCTGCTAGTCAAGCTTAGAAATGCATTAAACTGTCCAACCAGAAAATCGGGAACAGGCATTTAGTGATGCAAAATGGTCATTCTGCAACCTAATGCCTAAGGGACAGATCAGTCATCACAGACTCCCACTTCTGCCTGAAAAGACCAATTAGGTGACTCTGCCTATTCAACTATCAATACAGGATTGCTCCCAACAGGATATTCCCCTGTGCTTTACCCACTCTAATTTTAAATTACTCAAGTGCCAAGACTTCTATCACTTCCCTGGGGTGACCATTACACAATTGAAGGCCTCACTGTGCGGAAATGTTTCCTGATATTGTCACAATTTTCCTATGCTTAGACTCATCCCTTTTTACCTAGTCACATGTTCTTGAACAGCTCTACCTTCTTTCATAGTCATGTCATTGCAAAACATAATGATAGGTAGCACTGCCCCATCCCCATTCCCCCCCCCTTTTTTTTTTTTTTGTGTGTATAATTATTCCTAGGCAGTAGACATACAAAGGAAAAGTCAATTATTTCAGCCACATGTATCATTATTGGTGGTGTTCCGGTTCTGAGGTTCCCTAATCATTCAGCATTGAATGAAGTTGCTCCAAGAGGAAGAGTTTCATGCGCCCATCCTTTGAGGAAGGATGATAAAGGCTGAACAAAGGGAAGTCTAGGGGAAAAAACCCCCAGAACAACTTCAGGTGTTATGTACTCCTGTAGAAAAAGGAGTTTGGTACTCACACATGAGAGTCTCCTAACAGTAAATATTAAAGATAAAATTCCACACAAGAAGACCTTAAGGCTTACTCTGTATTTCCATGTTTTGGTAGGTAGGTAATTGCCAGAGCCCAGTGGGTTGCGATTGGTTCAGACGAGAGGCAACAGAACCGTGCTGCAGCCCAGTGCTCTCAGGCACTCTCAGGTGCCCCTGCTCCAGGGAATAAGGCTTGGGTGCATCTTGTATATGGGAAAAGGCTTGTCTCCAAACATCTTTGGCAAATGAATGGCAGACCAGTCTCTTCATGCTCAATAAAGGGGCAATAATATAATGTTCCTGTTCCTTACATCTGAATCAGTGCCACCTGGAAGTTTGGGTCAGGTGCATTCAGGATGAGCTTTCCCAAAGTTGTTGCAGGAGCTTTCAGCCTGCTTTAGGTAGGATTTCTTTTTGAATTTTTCCCCCACACAGTGAGTGTCGTATAGTCAAACCGTTCATCTGTTTTATCAGACAAGCAGAACTGGGAGTCTGATATCTTTTAAAAAAAGATACAGTTCTCTGATTAACTGAAGAGTAATAGCATGAAATTCTAGTCTCCAATAAGTAACATATTGATGCTTATGTCTAATTTAATCAGCATCAGGGGGGACGGGGGTGCCCATTCCTTCACCATCAGTTATGCAGCAGTTCAAGGTGATAAATCCTATCTGCAGAATGATATTCCGTCGACATTTCTATAATATTAATTAGATCAGTGTGTCAGGCTGTAGGAAATTTGCTTAACATTCATTAGAAATTTCTTATAGATAGATAGGCATCCCTCCCTCCTTCTCCCCCCTCTTTCTTTCTTCTGTGATTGACAGATGAGGTCAAGCCGGAGACAACCCCCCTCCTCTCCCCATGCCTGAAGAGCCAGGTCACTGGACTCCATAATGCATGGGGAGTGGGAGGGAGGGATTATGCCTTGAAGAGATATCCTATTAAATTGGACAAAAGCTCATCTGCCTCCAGGCTCCATCGCCAGGTCTTTTCGGCCTGCAGCCAGCACGCAGAACGCAGGCGAGTGTACGACGCAAAAGCCATTTGCATTACCCTGCAGTCATTTTTATATGTGGAGGTAATGAAGTTGTCAGCGGAGCCTCGAGTGTGGCAGAGCCTGATATTCAAATAGACCTGCCAGCTCTCCCCCCTCCTTGCCACCGCCCTCTGCTCCCCGCTCTCCCCCCATCCCCACAGCTGATCTACTGACTCCCTGGATTACTGCTTCGCTGGCTCCCTGGCTCCGACTGTGCTTGCACTCTTGCCCCTGTCAAACGCTTTTGTTTCCAAGTCAGGGAACAGGTAGCTTCAGCTGCCTGCGCGCTGCTGCTCATACTCCCGTGCTGGCCCACAGGCACCCGTGCTGCCCGCACACATGGGGTGTCACGGGCTGACTGCTGATGAGTGGCAAGTGCCCTGGACAGTCACACCATGGCCCTGCCTGCAGCAGCAGTCCTGCTGAGTTTTCAGGGAGACCTCCCCAAGGTGCCACATTAATCCTGGTTTGAATGTCTGGGGCATTTCGTTGTGGTTACAAACAGAAGAGAAAGGCTTCAAATTTCATTAGATTTTCTAAGTGAGGTGTAGATGAAAGTTGCACATTCATGCTTGGCATGCCTGCTTTTGCTGTGGAGCAGCAAAGCATGGTGCAAACTGTGCAAGCAGCTGGGAGAGAGGCAGCAGCCAAGTGGTACCCAGCACTCGTGTTCACCTGTGTCAAGGGGGTGTTGGCAAAGGGCATTGCAGACATAGCTTGTCCTCATAAAAGAAACCACAGGATCATAAACAACAAAGCAGTCAGAACTAGCCTTTGGTAAATTTGAAGTCTATTTTTTGGGGAAAAAAAATTTAAAATTCCCTGTGGCAAAGCTGCCTGGTAAGCAAAAGGTCTGAATCAACCCCATTAGCCTTGGAAACTAGCTTTTACTAAATATGGGGCGAGGCTGTCAGCTGGTGTTAATCGGTGCAAACCTACTGAAGTCAATGGAACGACAGTGATTTATACCAGGATGAAGACTTGGGGGATGGATACTTAAAAAGGCTATGTTTTCTCTGCTTCCAGTAACCGGATCTGCTTGTGGTCACAAACCTGCAGGAGCAAATGATAGCTTCTAGGCTTGATGGGCAGATGTCATAAGGTAGATAGGCATGCAGGTTGTCAAATGTACATTGCAAAACTGAAGACCACTTAAAAAAATTCATTGCCCTGGTAAATATTTAGCTGCCTCAATAGTCTCATTTGTGGATCAGCAACTCATTCATTATTTGCAGAAAAAGATACTTTCTGAGCTCTTATGAAAATGATCAATGATCCTTTAGCCCAGAAGGCCCTTGGGATTAATTTATTTTGTAAGCAGCGTGCTAAAAACACTGGTTCAAGCATTTTTTAAAAACTTACAGGAGGGTCAAAACCACAAAGGTTTCAGCAGCAGCATTTTTTGGCCTTTGTTCTTACAATGAGATTTTGAAAGATTCCCTAGAACCCCAGCAAGCTACAAATTTTCATGACATGATACATCATTGTGCCACTGGAATGCATATGCCTTCAGGAGCTGTTTTTTGAGCAAACTGAAATTTATTTAAGGAAGTGAACTTTATGTTCATACTACAACAGTTAGCCTACAAGTATTTCCAGCATACAGGGCTACTCTAAATGCACCAACCTGCAGATTAAGGGCTCCCTGAGTATAAATTGGCATGATGCACTGTAAATGATTCACAAATGGAGGAGTCCCTAAGTGTGCATTGACTCACTACACCATAACGTCTCCTACAGAGATTTTACAGCATCGTATGCCAATGATCCATGGATTAAGGACTCCCAAAGTGCACATTGACACGATAGACTGGTGCTGTTTTGGTCTATCGTGTCAATGATCCAGTGATAATGACAGTGTCTGTGCAGATCCACTGAGACTGGAGTTGTTGTGGTTCCTAATGGAAAAGCCAAAATTGTCCCACTTAAGTGATATTGACTATTTTGGGTGCCACAGCCACATGGACAATGTTTTCACAATGTTCTCCTCCTTCATATCAATGGAGGAATGTCTTCAGCAGTACTGTTCTGTAGCCTGGGTGACTTCTGTTTGTGTATGTACATGCACATATAAGTTCATCTGAAAAAACTGGAGTCAAGTGCACAGATGCATGTATCTTTCTTCATACAGAGAAGGATCCTCACACTAAAATTTTGTCACTGCCATTGAGGGTACCATAGCTCAAACTAAAGGAGAGTCATTCTGGATACAAATTGACTTCCTATGCAAAAGAGCAAAGCTCCCCCTACTACAGAGCAGGATGGGGAGGGAAAGTGAAGACCCAAAGCATAATAATGCTTAGTTATTCTGTTACTTACATCTCAGAAAATGCCTCTCCAACAGTTGTAGACTGCCCCTTAAACAGATGGGGTTTGAACATTTCTCAAACACAACAGTAATGGTTTAACTGTGTAGTTCTTGTGCCATATCTGTGGAGATTATGCAAGTGGAGAAACCAGGAAAAGGAATGCCTGACAGGTAAGAAGAGAGTGTTAGTGAGTGTTTATCATCCAGAAACTGTCTGGCATTTGCAGAATTCTGGGACACCACTCTCACCTGCAGCTACTCAAGCTTTAGAATTGCTAGGGCAGAGGAAAAGTTAAGATGATAAAAAATCAGGTTGCAATGCAACATCAGAAGAGGCAGAGTCAAAAATATTTTTTAAAAAAAAGCAATTGAGTGGAGAAGAGTGTTAGTGAGTGTTTATCATCCAGAAACTGTCTGGCATTTGCAGAATTCTGGGACACCACTCTCACCTGCAGCTACTCAAGCTTTAGAATTGCTAGGGCAGAGGAAAAGTTAAGATGATAAAAAATCAGGTTGCAATGCAACATCAGAAGAGGCAGAGTCAAAAATATTTTTTAAAAAAAAGCAATTGAGTGGAGATAAAAAAGGCTGTCTCTGGGCCATGATTATCCATCTATCTACTCCATGTGGCTTGTTCTACCTGATCCCATTCAAACAGCAGAACTCCTGGCCATGCAGATGAAAGGAGTCTGATGTCTCAGCCACGCTTTGGTTTGGGAATTTTCCTTCTGAACCTGCTAAAGCAAATATTTCAGAGGAGATTTGTGAGCTGGCTTTGCATTTTAAATCTTGGAGTTTTTTCTTAAGAAGAGGGAATGACACAGATGACTGATAGAAAAAGGTAGGGAGAAAAATGGTGCACATGATGGGAACACAAGGAGAAAAATGGAAAAATGCAACAGATATGATGAGTCATGTTTCTGTAGAAAGAAACATGGGCACAATTATGGAAAGTTTCACTGGAACAGCAATTGCTAAGTGCAGAGCACTTGTTCTGTTAATCCACTTAGAGTGGGCCAGATAATTTTTATCATTTTTAGATAAATCTGTCTTTCGAGCTGGAAAGCATTTTGGGGAACTTGATTATTTTAATAAATAAAGGTGATACTGAAGGTTCCAGGAGATGATTGAAAAAAAGAAAATATAAAATTTTAAATATGCATTTAAAATTGGAGTCCCATCAACCTCCACAGAGCTATCTTAGAAGAGACTCATAACACTCTGAACACATTTAATTGAAAAGGAGAGAAAGTCTTTGACTGTGATTACAATTTAAATGAATACATTATACATTGACAACTGAATCCTTTGGTGAAAGGCTGCTTAAAGGTGCGATATATTGGCTTTTCAGGTCCACTGATGTTCATTATAAAAAGTTCCATTATCATATACCATTTTATGAAATGTTTAAATTCTTTGACTCCTGACAGTCAAGAGAAAACGTACATATTAAGAATATTAAGAGTATCTCCATCTTCTGCATAATTTTACCTTCATAGAAAGTCTGATCTCTTTTTATCTTCAGAGGTAAAATACATGCTACTGAGAAAACAGAGAAAAAACACCTTAAGAAAACAGAAAGGTCCAAATATCATCACTAATGTTTGGTAGATTATGTAAAAGATATATTCCTGTTTATATTCCTGAAATGACAAAATTAATTAAGTTTGCCGTTTTATTGATATTTTTAAGATATCACTTTATTTATAGGACACATACAACTACTTGAATCATGTTTAAGAGGATCAGTTTCTTTATTTCCTAATGTGTGAGGTCAAAGTTTCTCCTTCCCAGGATTTTACTAGCTGATTTTAAAGAGTGAACTACTTCAGCTGTACCCCATTCCTAGAAGCTCCCTCTCCATGAAGGTCTGACATTTTTTGATGATGTGGAGATTTTGAGAAACAGAAGCTATGGGAAATACTCAGAATGTGAATGGTTCATTTCAAGAAATACCAAACATAAAAGACTGTAAGCAGTTGTTCAACCAGCTTCTCTCTGCCACAGGAAGTCAACTGGTAGATGGTATTTAGTGCTAAGGTAGTGACACTTGGGACTCCTGCTTGGACAGCAAAGTACAGGTGCAGCAGGAAATAAGGGTATCCGGTGACATGTTTTGGGCTGCAGGCTGGTGCTGAACAGTTTGCAGAAGGCAGAAGTAAAGGGGACGCTTCCTAAAGAAGTATTGGGAATACAAAAGAATTGGGAAGTCTTCCAAAATGGGAATACATCTTTTGAAATGCTCTTCACAACACTTTTGACTGCATCATAATCTACCTCCACACAGATGCCTAAGAAGCCCATGTCGCCTGACAATTGATGATTAGGCTGATGCTCAAGGGTGGTATCCTTGTTGCACTTAGAGAGAGACCATGGAACCTGATTCTAGGTGAGATAAACCATGAATTTCTTTATTATTAGTGCAGACATCCCTAGAACATTCTGTATGTATATACTGTGGATTCACCCCTCTTAATAATATAAAAACTTTTTCTGCTCAAGAACTTTCCTTCCACAAATATCAGCTCCATTTTTAGCCACCCTTCCTTTTCACTCCTTTGCTCATAAACATGTGCATTGTGAAACTGCAATATCAAAAAGAAAAAAATACTGCCCGCAGTATTTACTACTTAAAAAGTAATAGTATGATTGTCTTGATAAGCTAACCAGAATGAGCCTCTTGTCTGTCTTGCTCTGAGGCACTTTTGCCAGTCCCTATGCATGTGGAAATGTACTAAATGTACTAAAAATCTTGGTGACTGAAATCCAAGGAATCGCTGTTGTTATGTTCAATGGGGCTGGGGTAAAGCACAACAAATGGTATCTGTTTCATGATTGGGCATTAAGGAAAGAATGGAAGAAATCTGTCTGTGCCTCAGAAGTGTTTTTCTTCTCAGATGGTGAGACCCACTTTTTGGTGGGTGTCTTGAGAGAAGAGCACCCCAGGGACTAGGGTCACCTTCTGACACACTCTGGGATAAAGCTGCATGAGATGTGTATGAAGATAGCTGGAGTCAAACTCGGTTATCCAGACATGATGGTCTCATTCCATTGGAGTTGTCCTTAGTGACTTCAGGGAGCTGTTCAGGCTGTGTGAGGTGACACAGGACATATGGGAGACCTGTGTCCACCTGTAGTGGCAGCTGAAGGCTATCCCAGCTGCCCAAGGACATCTCAGGTGGCATTAGCACCCTTGTCTAGGCAATAGAATCAATCCCATAAAAACTGCACATCTTGTGGCAGGACTGGTGCTCTGCACATGTCATTTATAGATGTCCTAACAACCTTTAATTCCTGTGCACATGCCTGAAATAAATGTAAACTCAAAAGTATCCTTTTTTAAAAAACTTTCAGATTTTGACACTTGTACCCTTAGTATATAATTCTGAGATGAAAGGAACCTGGCTTCTTTATACAGATGCAAACTACACTAAACTTTTCCCTTATGAAAGATCTTTCAAACATTAGCTGAATAATTTTTGTCGATTTGACCATCTGAGTAATTACTTTGAATGTCCTCTCCTGTACTGCTTTGCTAGCAGTCAGACCTCTGTAATAAAGTATTATGTTCAAAATATATTTTAGAAGAAAGGTATATAATCCTATTAATGGATTTCTTTAAATTCTCTATATGTGTTTTGCAATTAAATAAGCATATCTGTAGCAATATCTGAAGTTCTGCTTTAGGATTTATGCACTCTTAATGGATGGAGATTATTTCTTTGGATAATATAAATATCCCAAAGATTTAATGAAGCCATAAAGACATTCATTAGACTTCTGTAATTAGAATTATAGTTGCAAACGGTTCAGAGTGCTAAATATACCTGCAGTATTTAATTGTTTCAAGTTTTCAGTAAACAGTTTTCATCCAGGGGAAGAACTCAGAGCTGTAGGGGTGGCATTCACCTCCAAACTGGTGAGAGGGCCCTGAGTGTCACTTCCTCTCTAACTGAGCAAATAACCCATGAAACTACATCTATGTAGACCAGCTCCACCAGGCCACCTGCAGCCTTCCAAGATCCTCCCTTTGAGGTTTACTGTGGAGCATACCTCAATTAAATGTCACCTCCAGCTTGCAACAAAGGCTCAGATAGATCCCTCATTTCTCAGGCTGAGGTTTCCTTGATGTTGGATGAGGACCACAGATATGTTTTGGAAATTGCTTGAAGGCTTTGCACAACCATGTATCTAAATGTTGGGGCTGAATCTGGCCCCAACTTCTCACTGTGACTGGAATAATGTAACTCTTTTTAATGAATGTTACAAATCCATCTGTTACTCTAGTTCTGGGTTTGTTCAGGCCACTTTGCTCTCATGCAAATGTTTTCTCTGTTTTCTATGCAAAGAACAGCAATGACACAGAGCCCAGTGATGACGTCTCAGAATCCAATCAGAAAACCTGCATAAAGATGAAAGGTCTTACCAACGAGAAGTGAGCTTGCTAAACTACACCTTTCAATGAATTCAGACAAAACTGAAAAATGTTGTTGATATCAGGTCCTTAGGCTGATTACTGAAGCGTTCGATTTTTCAGCATGTCAATTCATCACTGTCTACCTGGTTATATTTAACACTTTCTCCTGTTTCCATCCGGCCTGCTGAGATAGGCAATCTCTGTCACACGGTATCTGCTTCACCAGAAGGTCAATAGACCATTGTGGAGGCCCATGAGTCCTGTTCCCAAGTCACCTTGATTCCCTCCACGATATTGCTGACGGTAGGTGGAGCTTCCACGTCTTGTGGCATCTAAAATATTAATGAGGTTAGACCTTCCATCTTTCAAACAGTTCAGTGCTTCCTTCTTGGTGCTTTGCAATTATGCAGCCAGTCTGTGGAATGTAAAACCTCTGCAGCGATGGTTGCTGTCCTGTGCTAGTACTGCCAAAATGTTGCATTTCTTATGCTGGTGTTCATTTTCTTAGAGAAAGTGCCACTTTGCATTTTAAGCTAGCCACAGGTTCAAAATTTTTCTGGAATACAGTAAGGTTTGGATAACTCAGTCTGGAGCTTAGATGTTTGGCTGTACATACACAGTTTATTTGGTTACAGCTCATAGGTCCTGGCTAAATTATGCAAAATATATGTATGGAAATGATGGCTCACAACTTCTGTGTACACAAGCCTGCTTTTGGGGTTACTTGGCAGGAGTTTTTAGGCTCCTCTAATTCAGGCCTGTTGGAGGTTACCTGCAGTACCACAGCTGTGGGACTGATGAGGATTAAACAACCTTCTCCTCTGCTATTTCATTGTCAGTGAGGGGACAGAGGAGCTGCATAACCTGTTGGGTTGCCTCCCTGTCTGTCAGATTATCTCTCATTATGTGCCTGGATCCTGGATGCATATATGTGCACATATACAGCTTTGAAGATCAACTTATAAATTGGTCATTGACTAAATAAAAGGCATTTATTGTTAGAACTTGCTGATAGCTTAGCACAAAGTGGCTTCACTGGTTTCCTGAAGTGGGATTATTTTTCAATGTGAGTCCTAAACCAAACCCTGGATTTGGATCATTCTGAATGTTAGGGAAATCACTTTTTGGTATTCGGCTTCTCCCCTTTGCAAAATGATAATCACACAACTTGTATAGCTTTGTAAAGTGCTTTGAGATCTATGGACGAGACACAGTATAGGCATTCTAAGCATGATTTATTTCCTTGCAGGGCCTATCCCTAAGTGGCTCATTGAAGAAACAACATTTATAAATATGCATAGCTTCCTGGTATAGAATTTTTCCTATTCTTTTCAGAATATACAGGCTAAGCTGTTATTATTCACTTTTCCATTTTTAGAATCAACTATTAAATTGCACTGCACTGCTGTGTTGTAGCAATTAAAATAACTACTGTCTATTTGGCAGTCCTTTAATGGGAAATGAAATTCACTTTTAGGCATATATCATGGTAATACATATATCATATGGTATACAATTTAGATCATTTTGGAGCACAGTCACAGTATTAGTTCTTATTCCCTACCTAACCATCGTTACAAGCATCAATTTTGTTAATTAAGAATTTTAAGCCCTGTGAATTTATAGTACAATTATGTTTTACTCCATAAGTAGGTCTTTACCCCTCTACAACTATTAACAAAATGTCCACTTATATTATTTGCTGGTGGTTTCAAAGGCTGATGAAATTTTGGATGAAGATTTGCCCTTTTGTCTAAGCTTTGCTCAATGTGTGTCAGCTGTTTGTCAGCAAAACATAACAGTGAAGACTTTTGACTTAAATCTTTTTCTTTTTTTTTTTTTTTAAAGAAAAGCCAATTCATCAGGTAGGAAAGACTGCTGCTCACACTCTCAAGTCCTGCCAAAGACAAATGGCTGTAAAAATTTAAAATCAATCATTAACAGATTAGCTGTTGGTCCAAAGTAAATAGCAATCAGCTTATTAGGCATCAGGCAGAGTGAGATAAAGGGGAAGAGTTATTGAAAATGAGGATGTTTGCTGGGGCTGTGCTGATGGAGCAGAACAGGGAAAGGCTGTTTCTTTGTTGCTCTAATTACAAATGGAAAATAACCTACAGTGCTGAACAAGTTGAGCTCCCTAGCTGAATTGAATGGAGCATAGTGCTTATGTTCTACGTCATGGCTTGATTTATCTTGATTATCAGTAGTTTGCACTACTTCTTCCCCCTCCAGAAGGCCCTGTCTGGGATTCTCAAGTAAATGCAATTTTTGGCTCTGCAAAGAATGGGGTGTTGGGGGGAGGGGGAGAGTTGCCACAGAAGAAATGCTCCTCTCATTCAAAAATATTATTTCCATACAGGAAATTCCTCCCATATGATAGAATTTTGTTTGTGACAGGGTTTCATTACGGTTAAGCGACAGATTGCTGGTGACTAAATCACAGCCAGCTTTGTGCCATGGTTGTATTGAGACACAGTGAAATTCTGCAGAGCAGAGAAATTCTGAATAAGGCAGATGTTGTAAGAGGAAACAGAGAGGGAGAAGGAGTGGAGGGTCAAAAAGGCTGAGAAAACAGAAACAATAGAAATTTGGTAGGGAGCAAAGCTGAGGGGAAAGAAGACAAACAATAGCTGAGAGTAAAATGAGATGAGGAAGCAGAAACCACAAAGAAGTGAAGTAGGAAGTAGAAGGAAATGGCTACAAGTTAAAGTTGATGACAAAAGCTCCCTTTTATCGTATAAACACTGAAATGTTTACATAGAGAGTAACTGACCATTAGAATGATTTACCACGGCTGGGGGCCATTTCCCCATGACTGAGCATGTGAAATTCAGACTAAGATATTTTTCTAACAAAATGGGATACATGAGAATTGTCTCTTCAGTGTTTCAAGCCCACTGAATGGAAAGCTGGTCTGTTTGTGAAGAAATACAAAAATGTCAGCCTTCTATTAATAACTTGATGTCACGTGTTATATATATGAACCGTCAGACAGTGCATGACCTGAAGGTAACCTCAGAAAAATCACTGCCCACCAGTCTGCTGCAACCTGTGGTCCCTTTTACCCTGGTCATGAGGCTACACATTGCTGCCTCCTCCCTGGCATCCAGACTGTGTGACTGACCTCTGCCTCTCGACTGCATGGATGTAATGCAGTGTCAGTGCCAGCTACAGTCCCTCTCAGCTAAACTGGAAACACTTCATCCAGCTTGATTTGAGCAGGTGCCACTTCACCCAAGCCCCAGTAAAGTTGTGTCCTTCCCAGTTGCATGCTTGGGGCCACTGCTCAACCCTGGGGGAAGACAGGAGGTGTCCTCTAAGCCATGGTGGGACTGGGATGGTTTCTTACCCTGGTGCAGAGCTGTAGTGTTACAAGGGCATGTCCTCAGCCAGGGCACCTCTACCAAGCACAATACAGAGGCCAGACACACACAAAAAAAGTGGGGATCCTTTTGGCAGGGTTTCTTATTTAAAAAAAAAAAAAAAAAGACCACATGAGTAAGCTTCCTTATGCTCTTTGTTTTCCCTAGGAAAATACACATAGGGCCTGACAGAAGTAAAACTATTCTGGTACTCTTTACACTAACTTTTCCATTAAATAGCTATGGAAAAACAGGAGAGGGGGTGTTTCCTTTCCACCTTTTACATTTATGTTTTTTCATTTTTTTCCCTACTTCTCATGTGGTATATATAAAAAAAAGCATCTATCTTCTGTTCATTTTCTGCTGCTTTTACTTTAATTTATTGTCAAAGATATCCAAGTGAATATTCATAAAATGACACAAATGTGATTTCACCAGACAGAAAAAAAAGTGAGAAGTCTCAGTAAAACACATTGTAACAATATTTGATAGTGTTTTCACAAAAAAAGAGAAGTCAGCTGAAATGGCAAAGTATCAGAAGCCTCTTTTCGCGGTGCTGAAATGGCTGAATAAGTTACACAGAGGAAAAATGACTTTTCTGCCTGCAATTCATGGAGTCCTGAGAGAACAGCCCACACCTGGGGGCGACAGAGCTGTGCCAGTCTGTCATCTTTGAGCTGTTTCTCCATGCTCCAAGGAGGAGAGGGGTGATGCTGCTTTCTGTCTACAGCAGGATTTTTTTGAATTATTGACAATGGACGGAAGGACAGCTGAGCAGAGAGGATGAGGACACTGGTGCAATGCTATAGACATTGATCCTGCCAGGAAAAAGAGCAAACTGAATTGCAATATGAATGGTGGTGTTGCAAATGTAGAGGGAGGGACATTTTCCAGTGTCATCTTCAGTCTAAAAGAGGGCTCCATGCATACTACTCAAGTGAATGATTATTGTAGTGTTTTCTAGGGGTGGCATGTCTCAAGACAGATTCTTGTCTTCCTTTCCTACATGTTGGTGTCTTCCAGTCTGGAGTACAATGGAAGCTGTGTAGCAGATTTTGTGCATTTGCAAAATTTACCTCCCTGAAGAAAATTGCCAGTTTTACACTGAATTGCTTGTAAGAACAGATCAAAAGCAGAAGACCAGTGAAGCACTGAGGGCTAGCCAGTCACTAGGATCCCCTACAGAAAATCAAGGAAGGCAGCTGCAGGACTGGCTCTTAATAACAGAGAAGACCAGAAGTAGTTGACATTAAGACTGTAAAGAAACAGTTACACTGGTGACACATATTATACAAGGACTGCCTTACTAATTTTTCCACCCACATATTCCTGTTACACAATTTTTGCTTCCTTTAATTAAGTGTTTCAAGAGAAAATAATGGGATCTTAAAGTCTCCTGTATTTTGGAAAAGGTAGTAGTAAATTGTGCAGTTTTGACCTTTTCAGCTTTTTGTAATTTGATTGGCTGTCTCTTCTTCTCCCTCCACTATTTACAGCTGCAGTGAACTGTGCAGAAGGGGTAGGATGGCTAGCCAGCTGAAATACGGAATATTTAAAAGGTTAAAATGCTGCAACATACTGGTGCCTTCCGCAGAGTATATGGGCATTATAAATTTTGCTGCGTTGATCACATAAAGGATTGAGAAATTAAATGACTTTGTGAATCATTTTTTGTGGGACAACAAATGTGACCAAAATGAGGAAAAATGGTATCATTCTGACCCCAGATCTGGGAAGCATATTTTTTTTGTGTGTTTATTATTTCTGCTGCAGTAATAGATGAAGATTCCTTCTGAAGCACAGGATCATTTTAGCAGGCTCTGAATATCGATGAGTGACACAAAGAAAACCTGCCCCAGAAAGCTTGCAATCAAAGCATCTTGAACCCATTCAACAGGTGACTAAATAGAGGTGGTGACCTTCTTAGGAATAAATATTTCTTTTTTTAGAATACCAGAGGGAGATCTTAGGGAAAACACAGTATACTTTGAAAGCAATTCCTTAGCAGATGGAGACAGTAACGCAGAGACGCTATTAGCTATGTAATGAGTCCAGAGGGCGTCTGAGGGGCAATGCCAAATAGTTTGGTACCCAGGCAATGGGCTGAGGAGACTGGCAGCAAGGTAGCAGGGCAGTAGGAGACCAACATAATCTCAGACCAGGGTGACAGCTGAGAATCTAATAACTAAAAGAAATAAAATCTTTAGGTTTTGGTACTACCCTTTGTCATTAATAACAAGACTGGTGAACAGCAATCAATTCTATGCAAGCTTTTCTCAATGAAAAAGACAGCTTAGAGCAAATCTGAAGAAAGGCTTCTCAGAAAAAAAACCCACAAAACAGCAAAGCTTGGCTTCCCAATCCTTAATTGGTTTAGAAACACAAGATCTGCAAAAATGTTTATTTTGCATGCAAGACAAATCTGAAGAGTGATACCAAAAAGGTGTGGGGTCTCATAAACTCCAGCAAGAAACTTTCTGGCACTGTGAATACTGTTAAGGCAGGCCAGCAGTGGTTGGACCTCTGCACTGAGGCTAGAGGACTGAGGCTAAGTCTCGGCTCCCTGCCCTGACCACACACATGTCCACTCATGGCTGAGCAAAGCAGGGGGAACACAGGAACACTGTAGGTGATTGAGTGCAAAACAGATACAGGCAGAAAGAAGTGATGATTCAACTGGAGTTGCAGACACAATTCAGAATTGTGAAAATTTTTCGCTAGTTCCCCATAGTCTTGGAAGTCAAAAGTTTCATCTTATTCCACTTGTAGCTCTGGATTAAAGTCAGAAGTGTAGGGAGAAATTCTGTTACCAGTCTGGGATAGGGGGAAAATTGTCTTCAGAAGAAATGTCAGTATTGCTTTTGATCCATCAGTTGAAACACTCATGATCTTGAGGCATTTATTTTCTGTGGTCATTAAAACTAAATGTTTTCATTGATTCAGATAGCTTCTTTCTGGAGGAGCTGCAGCTGCCAGGACAAACAAGCCTCCATTCTGCTGCGCTGACCCCTCTGGGAATCAGGAGTGATTGACAAGGGGCTCTGGTTTGGGCAGACTCCCGCCCTGAGGTACAGGAACCGATGCGTGCATTTCAGCAAGAGCAGTCTTCACAGCACTGAGCCAGGGAGATTTTCCTCCTTTCCATGAGCATTGAGAGGCAGAGAACAGTGTTTCCAGCCTGTCTATGATGTCCAGAGAAAGCCTGAGAAGCTAGTTCCAGTCTTCTCCTGCTATCCCTGAGGTGGCCCTCTAACCCATTCTCTTTAGGCTGTCCTCGGTATCAGCAGCAGAATAGCCATGCAGGAGACAAGGGATCTCTGGAGTTAGTTGGAGCATCCATTGCTTGAGGGAGAGGAGGTCCAGAACAAACAGGCTCACTTCCAAAATCACTGAGAAGTGGAGGTGGGTCAGATATGCCGTGGGGCTTGTGATGCCTGTGGAGTCAAACTCCTGCGGAGCGGGGAAATACATTGGTGTCATCCCAAGACATTACAGCTAACTTGGGGGCTCAGGGACCTCACCAACTCAGGGACTTAGCTGACTGCCTCCTCCTCCCCCATCTGCACACAGATGCTCTGGGATGGCCTCTGCACTTGCTCTGCCCTTCAGGGAAGGCAGAGCAGAGGCAAACCGTGAAGTTCTGAAGGTGCTGAGCTCTGATCTGATGCTCTTCTTGCTGTGCCCGGCGGGTCAGCTGCTGGGGGCAGTGGTGACTTGGTTTGCTTGGAGGGCAAAGGGAGGGCAAAGTCCACTTCTGCTAAGCTGCTGGAGCTGCTGCTGCTCTCCTGACGAGCCCTCACCTCTGCCCCTTTTGGTTCCACAACTGCAGAAACTATATCAACATTAGAATATACATGTACATCCGGTTAGATGGAGGTATAATTGTTCAGTCCCTTGGGTGGGTTGCCAATGACTACAAGTGCCCAGGCATGAAGTACTACAAGTGCCCTTGGCTGGCAGTGGCTCATGGGGAGGCAGTTTCCCCTGGGGGAGGTGGTGGCCCTTCGCCAGGCTGGTGGCAACCACCCTTGGGCGAGTGTCCCTTGGAAGACAGACCCCATCCCTGGGTGACAGAGCAAAGCTGCAAGCTAGAGCTGGAGATGGTCAAAGGCAGACAAGCCTGGGAGGGCACAGCCCCATGCCCAGAGGGCACAGCCGCCCCCCACCCACGGCACGAGGCTGCTTCATTTTCATCTGCTGATCAGATATATTTACTTCTCGGGTATTTCCCTAACCAGAATTGACTGCACTATAATTGCCTATTTCTTTGGTCCATTGGCTGTTAACCTTGAGGCGCGTCGGGCGGAGGCAGGGAGGCCCTCCCTGTCAGCCCTGACCCCGGGCGCGCCGTGGGCTGCCATGACAACCACGACAGATGTCATCCATGCCGCCCGCACCCCACGGATGGGGAAAATCGATCTTGCGACGGCGCCGCCGCGCACAGCCACCGACCTGCCAAGTGTTCCCGGCTCAATCATTTGTTTCATCTAGCGCGGAGAGGAAAACATAAAAGAAATGAAATGAATTTGACCTCTGTCTTTCGAGTGACTCCGGCGTTGCGCCGAATCCTAGCGAGCGCCTCTTATGAATTTGAAAAAATTACATTAGGAATAACATTTTGAAGTGAAATGACTCTTGTAATGTCAACCCTCCAGAAACATGTTATTTCAAATGTCAGATACCTAGTGATCGTTTGCTGTTTTCCAGATGTGTCCGGAGGTTATCTTCACCTCGGGTGCATTTCAGGTAAATTATTCTAAAGAAACTGCCTGTGAAGTACACAAAAAAGTATTGCCTGGTTTTTTTTTGCACCACCCCAGTGAAAAGACCTCCTTTGTGGCTGTGTTAAAGTATCTCTGTGATGAGAAGATGATAAACAATGCTCCTAATTGGCAATGTCTCTCCTTTGCTGAAACCATGCCAAGGTGGAAAGACTTCTCCGGTCTGGAGCAGGGTTCGCTGGAATGGTAGCAGTACCACAGTGGGAGCAGAGCATCCCAAGGGTGCAGGGAAGGGCCCCCAATATCCCTCATTTAATGACCAAACTCTACAACTCTTGTGCTAACATTTGCTAATGCATCAATGTCATCCTGGCAATGTTACACATGTGTCTGACAAATAGGGAAAAACCCAAACCCCATGGGGTTTGGTTCATGCCTACCAATGAATGGACCTGCTGGCAAATTTTAGTGGCAGCCCCTCCCAAATCTGTAGAGATGGGGAAATCTCTTAAGATAACCTTGTCCTCAAAAAAAACCCCAAAGAAAAACAGCTCACTACTGAAGGTGATTATAGTGAAAAGGATGCCTTAAGATTCTGAATGCGATATGTCTGTCTCTCTGCTGTGGGATATTTTATTGCATTTTTACCCTCAAGTGAAGCTGACGGGAGCCAGGCTTGCAATTTAAATCAATAAGAACCCTTTACCATGGCCATAAAATACTTGGTTAAACCTTTGAAGTGTCCACAGTTGAATGCGCTGTGAACACAGCATAAACGCTCCTTGAGATGTATTGTGTTAGACCACTGCTAAAGTGCTCTGAGGAAGCCGTGCCTGAGCACCTTCTGGGAGCAGGGCAGCTTCACCTCTTCTCTGGGGTGCCATGGTTGTTGCTATAAGTCAGTGCCCATAACTGGCATGCTGCCCTGCACCACAGGTTTCCAGTGTCAGTTCTCCCAGCTCGGTGGGTTTCCTGGGGTGGGGAGTCAAGCTTGAAAATCATGTAATGTGTTATTCCACTTCTCAGCAATGGCTGGGGAAACAGGAGGCAACCACTGCTGGATCAGCAGTGCTTCCAGGGCCAGGTCCTTGGTTATGTAAATCAGCATTTATGCACAGAGGAGCAGGTCTGAATGACCCCAGGTAAGGTGTAGTATTTGCAGGATGAACAGTGCCTGCATGAATGCTTGTCTATCTAGCTTTTGGCATGTGCACGCATGTATATGTCTCTGCATATATCCAGGTAAAAGCAGAAAGCTCTCCATGACTATAATGAAGTATTTGACCATTTAATATTTAATATTCGCGGAAAGAATGTCCAAAGTAAAGGATGACACTTCGCTCTTCCTGAAAAAAAGCAGTAGGAAAACAAGGCAAGTTTAAATCTGTGCCCTGACTTTGTGGTTGTTTATGGCAAGTCCTTGGGATTCTTTAAGGAGAAATCTATGTTTTTGCCTTCCATTTGTAAAGAAGCTTTTCATTTAAAGAAACTGAGGACCAAGCACTACTTTATTATTGCATCAATTATACTGCGAAAGTTTCTGACCCAGTGGCAGGGGACAAGTGGATGAGGGATATTTTAAGGTCGTAAAAGACTGGTTCTTCCAGAAACATAGAGAATATGTTCAGAAGCAGCTTTAAGTGCACATACTACAAAGAGCACTGTATGCCCTCTGTGTGCAGCTACCTGGCTGTAGAGAGGGTCCTGCCCTGTGGGTCCACTGAATCTTGCCTGGTTTGGGACAAGTGGTCCAGCTGGCTGCATTGTTTTTTCTGCTTCATTCCCTTCTGTGAGAGCTGGAAAAGACAGTCTTCCTTTCTGTCCTGTACATTCATAGTTTGGCCTTATGCTACTCCCAGTGCACCTCAGTATTACAGAGGTAGCAGCAGCATGTGTAGAAATATTATATGCTCAGCAGATTGTAAGACTGTGTGGTAAAAAATGCTTCAATGTGTATTGTCTACAGCCAATGTTATTTGTAATAGATCCTGTCTAGTACATATGAGTCTATTTATTGGGGTTTAAAAAATATATATAGATTAAGCTCACCTTATTTTCAGGTGCCTGATTAGTTTGGAACTTGACTCTGTGGCTTTTTTTTTTTATAACCCGTAAGGCACACACATGTTTCTGCAATCCCAGGAGCATGTCAGCATTGGCTCAGGTGTATATTCACTGTCAAACATGACCTTCTGTGTCAATTTGTATGAGTAAAAGTACCTCTCCATATACCCACATTGTAAAACACAGGTTATTCACATTCACATGTTCATATAGAGGCCATATGTTTCTTTGGCACTGAGAAGCATAGTATGTGTGTTGTCCCACAATATTTTGATTTGAAAATAGCTGAAATAAGTGGTTGTTCTTATGTTCCACTGAGAAGTTTTTCTCAGATCTGAGTAGTTTGCTCCAGTGAACTTCCGTTGACTTCTCTTTCCTTTACTTCACCTATGTCCTTCCACTCATTTTAGCTAACCCTGTGTCCTGACAACAAGCACCATGCATCATGCTTCACTGTTTCTTGCCCTGGATGAATTCAGCAGCAGCATGCCCTTGGGTGCAAATGGGAGAAGTAAACCCCTCAAATTACCTAGATAGACTCAAAAACATTTCTCCTATTCTAGAAAATATCGCCAAGAGCATATCCCAGCTCGGAGTCTGAAACTCCGCAGTCTACAAGGATAAACAATACGATGGGGAAATAATCAGAGGAAAGAGGATAAAATGTGATTTGTTTCACTGTATTACATCTGACAGTATATATTTGTCCAAGCTCACATCTTGTTTACTAGTTATGCAGAATTAGTTTGGATATGTGATTGTGGATTTTAAAACAAAATTCTTCCTATTTCATCCCATAGCTGGAGACTCCACATGCTTGGGCACAGACACCTGAGAAATTTTCCAAAAAAATATACATCCAGACTTGTGGTGAGTTTATCTGTTTATATTTCTCTTTCATCTTATTCCTATTTTTCCTTGAACTGGCCTGGTAATGAAAGGCATTTCTCACTCATGGGGCATCTGACAAGAAGACACACAGAGCTTTCTGACATGATCACTGAATGCCTCCCTTCAGTCTCTGATTCACATAGACATGACTGTCCAGAGAGAGAGACTAAATAAAGGTCTAGATTTTACCATCTTTAATTTTGTACAGTGGGCCTTAAAAATTAAGGAAGGAAATTGCCTTGACTACGCCATTTCTTCCCAGGAATTTTTCTGCAAATATATCCAACAAGAATCAGACATGATAAAACAGAAAGACCCCCAGTCGCTGCTGTCTCTGATGGTTAAGCTGCCTCCATACCACTTCTGGCTTGAGGGACAGTTTTCTGTCTTCATCCATAGGAGGAAAAAGAAAGGATGAGAATGAATCTTTAAAACCTCAACTCAATGTCACAGGTAGTGCCTGGGAGCCCTAGCAGGGACACTAGGGAGACAAATTCTACAGTAGAAGGGACTGTTTCACTTTAATTTTATGAAATTCAACAGTTTTTGAGTTGTCCCTCATAGATTTTGCAACCAAACCTCACTGGTTCTTATGCAGAACAACTGGCTGCTTCTTGTCCTAGATCATTTAATGAAAAGGTCTCTTGGTAATCATGACTAGTTGGAGCCAGCACAGCAACTTACAATCAGTGCCCCAGAACTAGACAGGACTTCTGTCTTATTTGTTTGAACAGTGTGCAAATGTCCTTTCCTGCTCACACAAGCACAGGGTGAGGTTCTTGGTTCGTCTTTGAAGCCATTGCTTTAGCCCTGGATACAAAGTCTGAGAAAAGAACAGTGCACAGGCAGAGGAGCAATGGTCAGAACCTTCTGCAGTGGCTAGTTACTCTCTTGGGAAATATGTTGTAATCATCTTTTCCTCTAAATCTGCCAAATACATCTCTAGTAACGGGTGTTTCTTCCTAGTTCTGGGCCTTGTGGGCATGATCCTCTGAGTGCAGGTACACTTATCAGCATGATCTCTGCCCCTCCAAATTAATCTCTCTGCTTTCCTAATTCCTTAGGTGCTTAGACACTTTTCCCTAGGCTCTACATGCAGGGAAGCTCTAGCAACATCCCAGGAACAGTGGACCAGGAGGGAAGGATATTCTTAATGTCAAACACTTCAGTGTTAACAAATCACTCTAGAAAGTGCACACATCCTGAGGACATTCTTCTACAGTCTAATCCTGAGGCAATCATAAGCCCAAGAGTTGGTGAGTTTTCTTCCAGTCTGGCTGCATTTGAGATCTGCTTTATTTGCTACATATGCTGTTTCTTCCAGAATTTACCATCAGCCTCCTCCTTAGCTGTTTGGGAGAGTTATTCAAAGGCAAAATCCAGTAAAATGCATTTGTTCCCATAGGAAAGAGCTTTTCATGTCAGATGGCTTGTTTGCTTCTGCAGTAAAAATCTATGCTGTAATCTACAAATGAGTTTGCAGTCCGACATGGGGTGACATTCTTCAATGAAGGTCACAGCACTATATAGAGTCACTGACACAAAACACGTTTCATAGAATAAAACAGAGTTCATGGTTTGACATAGACATATCCTCAATCTGTCATGCTGTTTTCTGCCTTAACTTGATGGTCAAACTGGCTGGCCAGGTGTAAGCAGGGAGGTGATCTATGTCTCTTCAATAGCTGCAGTAATTTCCTTGTCCCTTCTCAAACTTGCCCCTGCTCCAAGATGATGGCAACACTGGTCTCTTGTGCGACCTTCTGATCGATGGAGTGACAAGCTATTTCTTTCTCAAGTGAGTCCTAATCTCCTATTATGCCACAAGTACACAGGCTACTGTGATAAAAGCTTACAGTCTATGACACCTGGTCAAAACAATTATTTTGGTAGTTGTTCCCTATGGATTTGGGCTGTGACATGCAAGGTGTCTAAACTAATCCCAGGAGCAAAGGGATTCCTAAAGTGAAATATGATTTAGAGGGCATTGGCTGGGATTTGGAATTTAGTACGTGATTCTTAAGACTAGTCAGCTCTAGAGTTTTCTGCCTTTCATTGTATTCTTGTACTCGACTTTTAAGTTGTACAGTTTTCTTAGTCCAGAAGCATTTCAGGTTGGATGTGACCCATCAGTTTATTAGGCATGTCCAGCACTTCTCAGAATTTGCTTCTCATAAATCAAAGTTATCTGATTTGTTGTCTTGGCACAAAAGGATAGTCTGCAAGGTGCAAAAGTTTAATTTTCAATCTGCTTGTAAAAGCCTGTTGAGACAGGCTTCTCCCAGGCCATGTTCATTCTGTCTGGAAACAGTTTAAATAATCGGACTTCCATCACAACTCTTTTGGGTCAACTTTGTACCTGAAGAAATCCTTCTGGCAAGCTGACTGTCAAGTAGAATATCCTGTCTGCAGCTGTATGATCACTTTCATCCAATTAAAAGGAAAAGCACTGCTGTCCCAGTTTTGTGTAAGGAGCATTGATGCTGACCTGGTCATATATGTGGAGCCAGGCTAAGTTAGTGACTCCACTTCTCCCAGGAGATCCAGCATATCCCTGACAAGAGAAGTGCACTGTCATAAAGCCTAGATTTGTTTGGATTCAGCTTCTGTTCAGGTATAGCAAGACATGCTTAGAAAAATGAACTTGCTTGATCTGTCAAAGATCCTATGGTCCCTGCAGACAGATTTCTGTGATTACTCTATTTTCACAGTGGGTATTAGCCCTTACTAAAGTTGTCAGGCTTTGTTACTGGGCAAACCCCTAAAGCCTGCTCCAGGATCCTCTTTGCCTCTTCAGTATTTGACTTCCCTTTTCAAGTGGTAATCAGAACTCTGTCTATGTCAATGGATCCAGGATCATATCAAAGTTCATGAGTCTGGATATGTGTTTCACTCATATGTGGGAACAGGCTGAATATTGGCTTCTTTTCTGCTTTCATAATGGTTTTCATAGAAAGAAAAATTCAGTGTGTGGGCCACTGAAGGATATGTGCACCCTTAGCCCTATCAACTAAATGTAGGTGTTAGCCAAGTATCTGGATTTCAAGGAGATCCTTTCATACAATATCTCTGTGATCCCTTTAAGAATATCATTGATAGATTTCCCACCCTGCTAACTGTTATGTTCTAGTCTCTTGCTGATCTCTTCCCCTCTCTGACATAATAGGCCATCCCTCATTACAGTAACTTCCTCCCATTTACCTTCAAGTCAGATAATAAAGGGTCTTTATTCACTTACAATGGATCTAGAATAGTAAAATCCTACTGTCTTCAATATGCTACTTTCAGTTCATCAGTTCAAGATCAATCCCAATTTATTTGATTATTTTTCCTTGCACATCAATCCCTCTTGTCCCTTAGTTATTTCTGTTAGGTGGAGCATACTCGAACATTATTTATAGTGCAGTCTTAGAAGCACTATCCATGGTCCATGGCATGATTGTTTTGTGGCCAAAATAGCTTTGTTTTTTTTTTTTTTTTTCACACTTAGGTTTTTTTTATGGAGGGAGAGACTGCTAAAGACTAGCTCTTAATGAAAATAATGTATTTTGTAGTGTGCTTTCATTTTAATGGTTGACATTAATGATCTTAAGGTTCCTTTCCAACATAAATGATTCTATAATTTTATGATTCAATGATTTCATGATTCTATGATTTCTCAGTGAAGTAACTGAGGCTGGTGCAGTTACCCTGCCTGTGTCTACAGATCTTTGTGGCACTTAGACAAGTACATTTTTTCTATTCAAAATCTTCACTCCTTGCCCTGTTATCCAGAGACTGCCTTTTAAATTAAACCGCCAGTGTCTTCTGATGATGGTTTCACTTAACAAGGAAATATTTGACTGCAAGATGTACATTTAGAACATAATGATTTCTTGCCTGCATGTTATAACACAAGATGAAAACCATACCAAAGCTAGGAGGCTGCTAGGTGCAGTATGTCCAAACTACTTAAAAAAGCAGTAGTTCAGCCACACATGTTCATAAAAATAGAGGCTGAAATTATCTTATCTAAGCCATTCTTAACAGTTGTCCTGCAGAGTTATTGATCCTTGGCTGCTCATCTAATGAGCAAACTACACAGTGGGCCACAAGTGCATTTCAGTTTTATGTGTTAGTGCTGTAAATGCTATTTTCAAAGTTAATATATTATTTTTGGCATTTTTATAGCAGCTTATTTAAAGTGTTATTAATGTTTAGAAATGTGATTTGAGGGTTATTTTATGGGTGTTTGACTCAGTTTTAAACACTCTCTCTTTATCTCCTATCCTCCCCTCTGTGTTCAGGCCGCATATATATAAATTTTGAAGTTGCTTACCTCATTTTGGGTTTGTCCCTGATTGTTTCATTAATCTCAGTTGCTCCTTAAGTCACTTCTGCTACCATAGTGGAACAGTCTAAGTCCTGAACTGTAAGTCTTTGTGAAAAAAAAATAAAATTAACTGGATCAATTTCCAGATGACAGAAACTACAAAAAAAGCATGTGACTAAGCCTGTAGGGTGAGGTCCAGCCCTCCTCATGGGTTTGGGTTTGTGCTCGGTCAGTGCCCCAGCACAAGGTGGGACACACACTGTACCAAACCTAGAGCTCCCCAGGGAGGCATTATAACCCTGCGGCTCCCCTCCAAGCCACAGGCCCTCCCCTGTTTCCACCTTTCTCTGGAGGAAGTAATTTTGTTTCTGTCCTGGATTTCAGGAGGACAACCCTGCCTTTGTTCTGTGGGTGGCCAGGAGGGAGCTCCAAAGCTTCCCAACCCACCTCCTCCTTCTCCAGAGAGAAATAAACATGCATAGGGCAGCACACACACACTAGTTTATAGTAGAGGCAGCTGACAGAGAAGCTGTGCTGGGAGGTCTCACGCCCTTCAGCTCTTTCGGATAACTGTGTCATCCTCACTCCACTCTCTGCCTTTGATGGAGCAAAAGCACAAAGCACAGCCCTCTTCAGTGAGCTGTACTGGGATCTGCTGTAGTGTGACAGTGTTAGAGCAGGTGTCAGAGATAGGTCCTTAGGACTTGGTCCTGTGCTCAGACAATATGACTAGCTCTGTAGGCACTCTGATACACTGAACATATGCAAAACAAAGTTCCTCAGATCCCAGAAAAAGAGAGGACATGGCCTTGCTTTACGCATCAGCACGTTGATGAACCATCTATTGATTTTGACGGGTGGGCAGTGTAAGGCAAGAGGTACTGTCACCCCTCTAAGCACCTGCAGTGTCATGGTACAGGTCCTGAAAGAAGAGCCTTAGCAGCAAAGGACATCAGTTTCTGTAATTTCAATGTGCTTAACACAGGGAGCCCTCTGACATATTCCTCAGGGTGAACTGAAGCCTCCTGCCCTGCAGCACATTCAGGGCACCTTCCAGCAGAGCATGTAAGCATGTGCTTAGTTCTTAATGCATGGATGATCCCAGTGAGCTTCAGGCATGTGCTGAAATATGAATGAACATTTGAAGTGCTCAGCATCTTGGGGCTATCAAGCCTCAAATGGATTAATCCCAACACATCATTCAAATTGTGGATTTGCAACTCTATGTTTGTAAAAAAAAAAAGGAAAAGAAAAGAAAAGGATAAAAGAATCTTTGTGTCCATTGCAAAGATGGAAGAATTAAGGAGCACAGAGAGGTTGAACTTAATCAATGTCAAGGCATGTGTCCTCGGGGAAATCCAGATATATAACCTGTTTCTTTCTGAAACTCACTCCTGTTCTCAGCCACTTCGATAGCCCTTTGCTGTTTCCACCTGCTTTTGTTACAGATGGTGACTATCACCAAACTGGAAATCTGAATGTAAAATATATTTAAATTACTCTGCTGTTTTCAGCTTTCTGCCTTACATATTTTTGTTGTGTCTGTTGTTTCTGCTATTTGTCCCACATTTTAGAGGTCAAGCCAGTCAGTGGGTTAAGTGACAGAATGTTTTTCATCTTATTTAAGAATGTCTCTATAAAAATGTAAACTACTTTCTACCTCCTTTTGGGAAAAAAAGGGGGAAAAAAAGCCTACTCCTACAGATGCAGTTAAAGTCATGGCAATTTTCCCCAACTGAAACTCCCGACTTTGTGTCTTAGCATCATATACAGCATAATTTATAAAAGTGTGAGCAACTGCAGAATTGTTCTCCTAATAGATTCTGAAGATTCCAATTTCCATTCTGCCACACAAGACTGAAAATCCACTTGTGCTCAGTTATCTGTATCTTTGCCTCATCCTCAGACTGCATCAAAAATCAGGTTCAGGTGCAGGTTAAGAGCATGCATTTACCTCAGGAATATGGGACTTATTAAATATCTCTACACAATTAACATCACCATATCAATAAGAATTATCATTATGTCCTGTCAATCAGGTGCTGAATTTTGCTTCAGGGAAACAAAACAATTTAAATTATAGCAAGTGCCCTCCCTTCTTTTTTTTTTACATGCTTCTCTTAAAATTGGATAATTATGTGGCTTTTCATTAGATTCCTCTAAGCATAATAGATCACGATATTCACCCTTTGACCTTGGTGATGAATGCTTCTGGTGAAAACATGTGACAAGCAGTGTTCTAATGAGAATAAAATACTGAATAACTGTGAGTCTCACATAATGAAAGAACAAAAGCGAGAAGCACAACTACTTTTAAGGCTACAGTGCAAAACGTGTTCATACAGCAATTCTGATGGATTGGAAAAGCAACCCTTTCTTATTTAAGACTGTACCAGCAAACTTTGGTATCAGAGGCAGAGACAAAGGCAAGAAAAGACAAAGGAATCTTTGTATTCTGTGTAAACTCTGTAGGAACACGAGAAGTGGCCTCTATCTGTGCTGTCTAGGCAAGTTGCTACACAAAGCTCTGCTATTAAGTTTTCCTAAACATCTCAAAATTTTATGCATATATTTATGCTATAAAAGAACTATAAATTCAGTTTGTTTCCAGTAATTTAGAGTGGGGCTAAGTAGGTCAAATTCTTCCTCAACCAAACAACCACACACAGTAGTCAGTAAAGTCACAACAGCAGTGATTGCTATTCAGTGTGTTTATAGAGAATTATTTTTGTGAACTGGCAAAGATGGCATAGCAGTCATCAGTGCCAAACAGTGAGGGAAAAGAGGAGGACTGGCGAAATTAGAAATTGTTATTACCCTCAATTATTGTTTTCCTGATTTGCGTCTTAGAGCCCTACTTAGACCAGGGTGACTTCTACCTACCTTTGTTGTGATCATTTAGATCATGGTCTCGCTGGAGTAATGACT
>NW_008659147.1:37677-42666 GCF_000695815.1 Acanthisitta chloris
CTGGTTTTGTTCTATCTTGTTTTGCATGTTTTGGTTTTTTGCATTTTCTTTGATGTCTGGGAATTGTTTATAATCTGAATTATTATCTCTGCTAATCAAACCTTCAGTCAACTTCTGAAGAAAACCTTTTGCTTATTTCTGGCTGGAGTTCTTCTTTGATTCAAGGTCAGCTGTTCCTTAGCATGTAATAGAAATGGCTTTTTGTCTGAAATCCTCTCCCTGCAAAGACCATGTCTGTGTTGCTGTAGGCTTTTGAGACAAGGATTTCAGCTACACATTGTGCCAGGATCTCCTTTGAGTTATTCCATTACTGCAGTTACTGGCACAACAAGCCTTCTGAACTGAGGACTACATGAGCGAGAAATCTGGTCTGTTGTCTTTATTAACCTTCCAGAACATTTTGGTCTAAATTATTGCTGCTCTTATTTAATAAGATGAATTAAATAGCATAAAATATTAATAAGGAACAACAGCTATAATTTCCTCAATAGTTATGCAGTAAAGCTCTCTAAGTAACTGCATCTGAGGCCAGAGTCTCTGCTTGCACTCATGAGGAATTTGAGGGTTCAACTAAATGAGATGAAAAGTCAGGAGATTTGCACGGTAATTTGAAAACAAAATGAAAAGCCAGCAGAAGTATAAAGTCCTATTTCTCCTTCCCCGTGTCTGTAAGCACCGTGGACAATAATGCACTTTAAGGGAATTTAAAGGATGAAGCAAGCCTAACGGGCCTGCTGTGCGGGTAAGTAGATGCATTTTCCATGCTTCCTACAGGATGACCTGGAGAGAAATCCCACAGAGGGAATGACGTGCTGTGGAGCTCCTTTCCACTCACAACCCTTTCCTCGTGGGATAACCCTCCCCACCAGCTGGCCTACATGGTATGCCAGGTTGCCCAGGGGAGCACTGGGGAGGGCTCAGATGGGGAGAACTCTGCTGGGAAGGGTTCTGTCCTCATGCTCCCTCCTTGCTCCAAGTGGCTCTCAGCCTGCAGTGCGTGCCAGCTGTGCGACATCGCTCTCATTCTAGCTCTGGGTAACAGCACGTGACACTGCTGCCCCTTCAGCATGGGCTCCCTGTGTGTGTGTTGGGTGAACAGGGGGCTGCAGGGCAAGGCGGATTCTCCTGCACTGCTGTGTCTTCCTGCCTGGCCCACTGCACTGCATAGCAGTCTGAAACACTCAAATATTTGGTCGTTCAAGACCCAGGCACATGTCTCACCAGCTGTGAAAATATTCAGGGAGGAAAGAAGAGCATGGTTATAGCAAGGTCTAATGAAGAGAGCAAGTTTTGATTTTCATGCAGGTGAATCATTAAAGGCAAAATAATCTTACTGTTTGTTACAGGTGTCTGAATTGAGGGCTGTCTCCTCACAGATTGAAATTTACTGTGATTCATGTGATCTCATAAATTCAGATCAAAAGGAGAATAAAAATGAAGGATTGTAAAAGCAAATGACCCCAAATAAAAATGTTAGTGTCAGAAAAAAAGTAAATAAAAATGTACTGTATGCATTAACCAATGTTGTCTGCTTATCTAGTGACTATCATTTAAATTTACTGCAATAAGTGCATTGATGTTATATTCTAGTGAATCTCTCTTTAGAGAAAAGGAAGGAAGGAAGGAAGGAAGGAAGGAAGGAAGGAAGGAAGGAAGGAAGGAAGGAAGGAAGGAAGGAAGGAAGGAAGGAAGGAAAGAAGGAAGGAAGGAAGGAAGGAAGGAAGGAAGGAAGGAAGGAAGGAAAGAAAGAAAGAAAGAAAGAAAGAACCAAAACTTTGGTATCCTGAAACTTTTACAGAATTCTGTTGTGGTTCACATTATGTATATGAAGGTGCTCATAAGTACAGAATCCAAGTAATGTTAAATTCAGATATATGTGTATTTAACTGGGTTTCCACTCTCTGCAGAGGTTTTGGATACCGCACAAACGTTTTTGAACCTATTGGTCAAATTTGGCAAATATACATCGGAAGTATACCTCCTACACCTTTTGCAAAAAGAGATGGAAGAGACATGAGGTGGGATGTAATGTTATGACTGAGCAATCCAACATTTTTTTCCCACAGAAAGGATCAGTCCTGGTCCTACCCATGCTGCTTCCAGACACACTGCTCTGCCATAATAGAATCAGAATCAACCGGGTTCAAAAAAACCTCAAAGATCATCGAGTCCAATGCTGCCGTGGTTACTAGACCATGGCACTAAGTGCCACATCCAGTCCTACCTTGAAAACCTCCAGGGATGGTGAATCCACCACCTCCTCGGGCAGCCCATTCCAATGCCTGATTACTCTCTCCGTAAAAAAACTCTTCCCAGTATCTAACCTAAACCTCCCCTGGCTGAGCCTGAGTCTGTGCCCTCTTGTTCACCTCTGAACTGCCTTTGGTGCCCATACAACCCTTCATTAAGACAGCTCACCTAAAGACACAAGCTGCTAACCAGACAAGAAAGGTGTCTGGTTTTCTCTGAGAAAAAACCAACCTATTCAGTTTCCTTCAGTTTTCTTCCCTTCTTCCAGGGAAGGCAATAATGTCACAGTGACTTGGATTTAAATAGAACTCTTGTTTTCCTGTCATTCCCTCTCTAAAACACAAAGTAAGTGAAGGGAAGGTGCTTGGAGAAATAGATGTACCTTTTTGGAGAAAAGAGGGACACGCAAAGATTGTAATCAGCCATGTGCAATTGCATGGCCTGTTATAATTTTATGGATACCTGAGGTTTAGTAAACATGCCATCAGGAATATGGTCGGAGGATAGGGGAATTAACCAGGCAGCTGATGGACCTGATGGACTACCTTTCATTTCTGCTAATATTTTGAAACCAACCTGACCTAAAGAAAAGTGTAGCTTCACATCATCCTGGCAAGACTGGTGTCTTGAAGGATTTGAAATTGACTGATGGTCATGTCTCTTCAAACCCAGAATAAATAATGAATAATTATGCCAATAAATTATATAAATAATACAATAGCTGCCATTCTAGTCCATTTTATATCCTTGGTGCTCATCACAGAACCATTTCTTTTCCCATTCACTAAGTCTTTCCTTATTGTCCTGTGCATTCATTCTCATTGGTGATGGGTTTTTTGCTTGGACTGTAATATAAAACTTAAGTTACTTTTGGTGAGAGCCATGGGAAAAAAAAATCATCCAAGCAATTCACAAACCTGTGCTAGTAAATCTCCTGGTATAGATATAATTTTTCTGGCAACAAAATTATTTTGCTCCAGTAACTTACTTCATTCTGGGAGGTGGTAGAACCTCATGTAAGTTACAGCAGTAGCAGGAATTCTGCCAGTTTTACAAGCAGTACCAGCTGCCAGAGGTATTTCAAGATGGTTTTAACAGCAAACCATTTCTAGGAGGAAAAGTCTTACTCTCCTTCCCCTCAGACTCTCCTTTATTTTTTCCTTATTTTTTCTATAAGAATCTCCCACTGCTAACAGTAAATGTGGTTGACCTGGTGCTAACATGATTTCACTGAACACACAGGCAAGGACAAACTGTCTGCCAGCCTAGAAACCAGAAGTAGGTAGAGAGGTTGTTAATGTAAAGAAACCCTAATATAGCTCAGGACAGATTTGTGTTATGTGATTGATAAATAACAATCATCTCTCAATATGTTTGTTTGTGTCATTTACCTATCTACTGAGACAGAAGTCTGTGGGATTTGCAATAGCTTCATTGATTCCTGTATGAATTTTGAATTAAGAGTGGTTGTTTTGTGCAGAGGGAGAATGAGAGTATTGCCTTTTCCTTTTCTTACTGGAATTCACTGGAAACTCTGCAAGTAGAAGCTGATGATAGTTAATGTTAGTCTCAGACACAATGAAGAACTTATTCTCCAAGGTTTTCTTTGCTTCTGGCTTTCCTTGCTTTCCTGGCACATAAACCCCATTAAACAACTCTATCAGCTTCCTCAGGCCAGTCCCCATAATCACCAATTATGTTGCATAGCATTAAAACATGCACAACATGCCCTCCAGCATCTGCAACACGTGCTTTTGTCAAACCCCCCTGATTTGCACTGGGGCTTAAGTCATTCCTGAGCCCTGCAGTCATGCATGGAACACAGCCAGGAACGTCTGAGTCCCTCTATGCCACTGGTTTGAAGACCCTGTGGCTGCTCTGTATCCAGCAGTGCATCTTCCCTAATCCTGCTTCTTGGAGTCATTTTTTCCTAATCATTCTTCTAAGTAAAGTTAGCAGCTATGCCCACTTCGGAAACAGTTTTGCTTAGACTAAGAAGCTGTCACAGTGCTGAGAAAGCTGCAGCTTTAACCAGATTTCATCTTTGTGTGTCACTGCTCATGTCAAAGTATAAATGTACTCAGACATAAGAGTTGTCCTGCTTTCATCAAGGGAGCCAGCCTGCCTTCGCCTAGTTCCGCTTGGTTAAGCTTGTTATTTAAATTGTTAAAATTGAGACATCTGCAGTAAATCTCAGAGAAGATATAACAATTATTAGATACAAGCGGGGCTCTTGTACTTGTGCACATATCATGCTCTCCATCCACACAGAATTAGCCACAAATAATTTACAGCAGTTTCTTTAAGAATGTGCCCTGTAGTACTTGGATGACATTAAATCACAGTCATTCCCAACTGGATCATATTTCCAACTTTAAGACAGATTTGATGCTCATCAGCACCGTGGCTCAGCACTCCAGGGGACTACCTTTTAAACCTGCCATTTCTTCAGAACTGAGCTCTGATTCCCAGTGCTGCCTCCTGGCTGAGACCTGCATGGGTCGGTGTCTCCAGTATGCCAGGCCAGGCAGTGCAGTCACCCCTCGGAGGGTGAGGAGGGGTGGGAGGAGGTTTGGGTGACCTTGTGCCATTCAAATTCCACAGGAAAATGACTGACAGTGGGAGGGAGGGGCTCACATCTTGCTCTGGCAGCTGTGAGCAAGAGAGGTCACTGCTGAGGCTGGAAGGAATAAAGTGTTAGGTGGATGCTGAGAAAGGAATATCATAAACAGGCAACAT
>NW_008659148.1:0-1783 GCF_000695815.1 Acanthisitta chloris
ACCGCCCGTAGGGCGGATCGGAGCGGTATCCGCCCAGTCCCGGCACCGGGATGAGCCGTCCGCCCCTAGACGGACCGGTTCTCTGTGATGGGAAGGGTGAGGGTGCGTCTCCCGTAGGGCGGGATGGGTTTCACCGCCGGATCCCCTTCCTAGTCCTGATTCCTGCTCCGGTTCTCGACGATTCCCCTCTCTCCACAGTCCAGCTTTCCAGGGGCAGGGATACAGCAGACCCCCCCGCAGTCTCCCCGAGCATCTCCGGGATGATGGGCACCCGCAGGCACTTTTACTGTGCAAGACATGGTGTGTGAGCAGGCGGTTGCAGTGGGAAGGGAGTGAAGCAGCCGTTCGGTGGGAGAAGAAGGGTCCAAGTGGCCAAGGAGGGGTCCCAAAGGGTGCTAGGCACAACAAACTGCCCCAGCCATGCCAGTGGAGGTGTCTGCTCCAGACCTGGCACTGCTGGCCGCAGGATGTGGGTGCTGATAATTCAGGTGGCTGAAAGCCTAATGGTGTGGATTCATGGGTAAAAAATCCGTGGAGGTTGGTTGAACAAACACGGCGGCACCTCCTTGGCTTCAGGAAGTCTCTGAGTCACAGCAGCTCAGGCTGAGCTGGATAGGTGCAGGTGTGGGACTGACCCTTGCGTTGGGGCTCTGTGTGTCCCCCATGGGCACTGAATCTGGTTTTGGCTGGATAATGTGTCCCATGGCTCTCATGGTTAGGGGTCCCTGTGCCCCTAGTGAGCCTCAAGCGCTGCCTGTCCCACAGCTGCAGGTGGTTTTGGGCACCACAGTATAAGAAGGACATAAAGCTATCAGAGAATGTCCAAAGGAAAACCACAAAGGTGGTGAAGGGTCCAGAGAGGAAGCCAAATGAGGAGTGACTGAGGTCACTTGGCTTGTTCAGCCTGGAGAAGAGGAGATTGAGGGGAGACCTCAGGCATTTGTAGTTTCCTTATGAGGGGCAGCAGAGGGACAGCACCAATCTCTGCTCTCTGTGACCAGTGACAGGACCCGAGGGAACATTATGAAGCTGTGCCAGGGGAGGGTTAGGTTGGATAGCAGGACAAGGTTCTTCCCACAGAGGTGTTTGAGCACTGAACAGCTCCCCAGGACAGTGGACACAGCCCCAAGGCTGCCAGAGCTCCAGGAGTGTTTGGCCAACACTCTCAGGCACAGGATGGATTGTTGGGGTGTTCTTGGCAGGGCCAGGACCTGAACTTTGTGGGTCTCTTCCAACTCAGGATATTCTGTGATTCTCTGTTCTTTAGTTGGGCTCCTTTATGAAGGCAGTTTAGGTAGTGTGAGTTCAGATGTTAAGCAAATATTTCCTGGTGGAATGTGTGCCTGCCTGCACAATGGTGTGAGTTGGTATTTATAGCATCATGCTCTCATGCTAAGTGCTCTGCTGCCTCTGTTCTTTAATACTCCCTTTTCTGTTCTGTTAGCTTCTGGTATTCAGGCCTGAAATGTGACTTCCCAGTTGTCAGCAGTGTCCTGCTGGCATCCCTAGAGAGCAGATGATTTAGAGTAATCACTGTTCTCAGTAGCACTCAGTCTGCCTTTCAAGTGGTTAGCAATTCAAGCTGCACTTTGAAAATGTTGATTGAACAGATATTCTTGATGGAAATAAGGAAGTCAAAGGCTTGCTCGGAAACCAAGTGGTTTGTAAGGTTAGCATGAAAGAGCACACAGGTTTCTGCAGCCCAGCACACATGAGGAACCACTCTCCAGGCTGGAAAACCTGGCCGTGCTCAAAGCCAGATTGGGTAAAGCCTTGAGCAACC
>NW_008659149.1:0-1106 GCF_000695815.1 Acanthisitta chloris
AAAAATGGAAAATTTAGACCTAAAAAAATTCGAGAAACTTCGAAAAATCTTTGAAAAACCTCAAAAAACGACGAAAAATTCAAATTTAACGACCGAAATTACGAATTTAAGGACCATAAAAGAAAATTATGGACCAGGAAAATCCATAATGACCACGAAAAACCTCAAAAATGGAAAACTTAGATTGAAAAAATTTTGAGAAACTTGGAAGAATCTTTAAAAAACCTCAAAAAATGACGAAAAATTCAAATTTAACGACCGAAATTACAAATTTAAGAACCATAAAAGAAAATTATGAACCGATAAAACCCATAACAATCCCAAAAAAGCTAAAAATGGTAAATTTAGACCTAAAAACTTTTGAGAAATTTGGGGAACTTGGAGGAACTTTTGAGGAATCTTTGAGGAATCTTTGAGAAACCTCAAAAAATTGACGAAATAAATGAATTTAATGATCAAATTGGGAATTTATAAACCTTAAAATAAAATTATGGCCCAGGAGAACCCATAAAAAACCCAAAAAACCTCAAAAATGGAAAATTTAGACTGAAACAAATTTGAGGAACTTGGAAGAATCTTTGAAGAACCTTTGGAAAACCTTTGAGGAATCTCAAAAAATCGACGAAATAATTGAATTTAATGATCGAATTGCTTTGAAGAACATTCAAAAAACCTCAAAAATTGACAAAATAATTGAATTTAACGACCGAAATTATGAATTTAAGAACCATAAAAGAAAATTATGGACTAATAAAACCCATAACAATCCCAAAAAAGCTAAAAATGGTAAATTTAGACCTAAAACCTTTTGAGAAATTTGGGGAACTTGGAGGAACTTTTGAGGAATCTTTGAGGAATCTTTGAGAAACCTCAAAAAATTGACGAAATAAATGAATTTAATGATCAAATTGGGAATTTATAAACCTTAAAATAAAATTATGGCCCAGGAGAACCCATAAAAAACCCAAAAAACCTCAAAAATGGAAAATTTAGACTGAAACAAATTTGAGGAACTTTGAAGAATCTTTGAAGAACCTTTGGAAAACCTTCGAGGAACCTCAAAAAATCGACGAAATAACTGAATTTAATGATCGAATTGGGAATTT
>NW_008659150.1:0-262 GCF_000695815.1 Acanthisitta chloris
CCAGAGAAGTGAATAAATACACTGGAATGTGTGTCATAAATTCACACCATCCATGTCAGAACTGCGTTTGGTTGTAGAATAAAAATTTTTTAAAAAATCTGCAAGTGAAAACTCACAGATAATATGAGATACAGAGAAATGAAATACGGGATATATAGATATACTATTTCTACGTCTTCTTGTTTAATGACCTAGTCCTGCTCCTTTGGAACACTGAGAAGCAATTGAAAATTGTTATATTTCATATATTTTTCATACAGCT
>NW_008659151.1:0-7475 GCF_000695815.1 Acanthisitta chloris
CTGACTCTGGGAAAGACTTTTTAGTGATTCACTCTCCATCCCTTGCTGGTTAACTCTCTCATCCCTGTCCTTTGGCTCGGCAACCTGCGCAAGTAGCAAGAATATTATCCCGAATACTATGCTGCCACCAAATGTAGGAAATAAGCCCATTATGGCGTGATTGAACAGTGTGGGCTGGTGCTGGAAGCGGCTTCCCTTTCCCTCGGGGGCACAGAATCCTAGAATTCTGTGTCGTGCCAGGCTCTCTGCAGCCTCCCGGGCTGCTGCTGTCCCCGGGAAGGGGCTGCTGTGCCTCTCCCCCTGCATCGCTGCCGCTCTTCAGGAACTTCGGCTAAGTCCGTGTAGAGTTGTAAGCGGTAAATAAACACAAAGGTGAGGCAGAGGACAAAGCAGACGTTTGGAATCGGAGAGGGCTGTAGTTAGCTAATTGCGATCCTTTGCCTCCGCTTAAAAATAGACTCTAAGTACAGTGATGATTCCACTGAACGGTTTGACAGTAAGCCTTGCATCTTTGTCCAGGAGGTAGGTTAGAAAGCCCCTTTATTTCTCAGCAAACAGTCCCAGCCAAAAAAAACAGCCTTTCTGGGTTTTAATATTTAATTCTTAAAACCTCCACCTCATCAACATCCCCTTTCAAGTCTCCTCTGAAATCATATCATTCCTCCCTTGTGTATACTTCTCTCTGCTATTATTTATTATTTAACACTTTGTGATGCAGTTTGTGCTGAAAATACTGCACAAAATGAATCTGTTCCATACTTATTATTGCATCTAGAGACATTTAAGGTCCAGTCCTGTCAGGCGCTTAAGATTATGCAAGTTTCCCTGTTGATTTGACGGCTAAAAAGCTGCTTAAATATTTTGCATGATTAGTGCTATACATGTGTGGAAATAATAACATCAAAAACCGATTTATTTTGTGGGTTATTAATCCTGACTAAATATGGTACAAGTTTCTTGTTTCGCTGAGTTCCTGGGGTTTTCCTTAAGAGCTCCCCTATAAGAAAAAAGCCTGAAGGATTTAAGCTGGAACCTAACATTTGTTTGATTCAGATCCATGAGATTAGAATATGAACCTAAGTGCTATGTCCTTGGGGAAAACAGCAGCGTGATTAAAGCTCCTTGGAAAAAGAATGTTTCCTATAGCACCAAGAGACTTTGGATCAGACCCATGGAATCCAGAACCCATAATTCATGCTACCCTCATTGATCATGTTACTTTAGTTCTTATACTCTCTGGGCTTGTTAGTTGTGTTAGCAGTGAAGTTATTTTAGCTGTACCATGTCCTAGAATTCCAATAATGAACTGGAGTTGTTCTAGACTGGGGCACAAACTCTTTCTACTAGACCTGCAATAGTGTTTTAATGTCCTCATAACATCTAGTTGTGCATGATCAAAATATAAACCCATTAATTACAGTAATGGTAATGAGAAAACTAGTTGAGAGTAAAGGGTATTACAATTCCTGAGGCACATCTTCAAGAAAACTAGTTGAGAGTAATGGGTATTACAATTCCTGAGGCACATCTTGGGTCATTATGTGATTTTATAAAGCTTTTCTCGATGAAGTCAGTCAATAAATATCTCATTTATTTCAGTTGTGTTTAACAAGTTGAGAGTCATGAAAGGTTTCCCTGTTTAGCACCATCATCTTCCACTTTCAAGACTTCAAGAATTTCAAGACTTCTCTTTTAGACATTGCTTTAAGGTAAGTAATAATTACCTACTCTTCTACAGATTTATCCCATAAGGAATGTATTTTGCCTCTCAAACAACTGAGAGGATGAATGCTTCAACTGGAACCTACAGAGCTGTCTTTACTCAAGTGCAAATCCATTTAATTAAGTGAAATTCTTATTTTAGGCATCAACCTTATATAAAAATCATATTATATTTTTCCTCTTTCTTTGACTTGTTTTCACTGAGACAGTGTGGATCAATGACAATGCTTGTTGTTCAACTTTAAGCTAGAAAACAGGCACTTTTTACTGGTAAATTCTGTAGCAATGTGTACTCATGTCACATAGAGGTTATATAAATGCATATACACTCATACTCTATATATTGAATTCTGTGTGGAATTGCACATAGAACTGATTTTTGCAGGGCTTTTTTATGTAAATGAGAGAGATTGAAAAAGACTAGGAGAGAAAGTTAATGAGTTAACCTCAGCGTTGAGGTGGTGACAAATCTGAGAAGTATAGAACAATTAGAACATACAGAGCAATTGCAGTGATTATGTTCCAAATTCTATATTTAATTTTTGTTAATAATAACAATGTTGATGCAACCTTTGAGTATTTCCCTGGGACTGATTACCTGCTAGAGAGGATAGTCCTTTGCTGAGCACTGAGTCAATGGAGCTCTCTAGCCAATCATTAATTCCCAAGAAATGCCATATGGCTCAATCATTATTATTAACAGGCATTCCAGAGCTGTGAAAATCTGTCAAAAAAAGCAGCTAGACAGGCCTGATCGCAGGCAGTATTGATGTGAAAGGTATTTTGTGATAAGAAATGTCATGTGGAAACTGGAATGAAGCAGTCAATGTCTGTTTCCTTGATAGTAATTTCATACTATAATGGGATGTCTGGATGTATAGATACAAAATGTACTGCAGCTGGAAAACAAAAGAGGTGATGATTCCACTGCAGCAGGGACAACTGGCAGTGTGTTTGCAATCACAAGCCTTGAAAAGCACAGTTCAGTGTTAGAAGATATCTGTTGTGCAGCATTAAGGTAGCTTGAGACACAAAAGTATCTTAGCAAACATGAATTGAAGAAGCAAAATGTGTCATTAGGAGGCTACAAGCAACATAAGGTTCATAGATACTGAAACCAGTCCCATGATTTACAAATATTGTAAGCAGCCCTGAATAACACAATACAGAAGTTTGCTCTGAACAACTCTACAGTCTGAAGTTACCATACATCACACAGCCCCATTTGCTTCTACCAAGTTTTGTCACTCTTCTAGGAGCATTTTTTTCCCATTGCTGGATGGTTAAAATGCATTTGGTTTTAGACATTTCTTTTAGTTACACAGCTAACACTTCATAAGCCTTCGTTCTTTTAACCGATAACTGCAATCATTAGTATCATATCAGTGCAGCAATGTGTGAAATCAACAGCTGCATTGTGTTGACACTAAATACACTTCTCCTTTTATAATTACTGAGCACATCTCTTTTAAACTAACCTTTCCCTGTTCATTAGAAGATGCACATACAGACTAGGCCAGAAGGAGCTTGTTCTAGTAATTTAATGAATTCATAACACCTTTAACAGTAACATCTCACAAACACTGAGCATGTTTTAGTTATTGTCATCATTGTTATTTTTTACAGAGAGAGAGATCAGGCATTGGAATGTGCTGCCCAGGGAGGTGGTGGATTCACCATCCCTGGAGGTTTTTAAGATGAGATTAGATGTGGCACTTAGTGCCATGGTCTAGTAACCACGGTAGGGTTGGACTTGATGATCTTGGAGGTCTTTTCCACCCAGTTGATTCTATGACCAAGTCTGAATAAACAGATTTTGCACATAGCAAAGGGATCACCATCAAGAGATCTTAATGAACCTGGAAATGCTGCATGACTGAAAAAGCATAAGAGACTTGTTTTTATGGCTCACTGAGGAGGGAGACAATTTATTGCAGTTCTATAATGTATAAATTACCTTTATAACCTCATATTTTTCTCTTCAGTCTTCTTGTAAAACCAAAATTTTGGTAATTACATGGGTTGGGTTAGAGGCAGGCAGTAACAGCATCCACACTTGGAGTGGACTTCATGAAATCTTGAGAGTTCTTGTAGCTTCAGTTTAATTCAAAGGAAATTCAGATACATTTAGAAGGTAAATAGATTACTTGCAAATATACAAGAGGAAATACGTGTATACTGCAAATGTCTTTAGTCTACAGCAGTGGAAAAGAAGTGCCAATGTGTCCAAAGCAGCTTTGAGCAGCAGAGCTGAAAAATGAGTTGTGCCCTGGGGTTCACCTGTTGCACAGCTATTGCTCTGATTCTGAACAAGGAAAACTGCCAGTCAGTTTCTCTCTTTGGCAATGTTACCTTTGAATTGTAACAGTATTGCAAGAACCCGTGAACAAAGTATGTTTCTGCTTGTAATACATTAGACTGTCATGGAATTTAGATCTGGAATGATTGTCCAGGTGTTTGAGGATTACTGCAGCTGACAAAGAAGGCTCTGCAGATCATTTCAAACTCGTGCCAACAAAATCTTTGTCTTGTTAACAAAAAGGAAAAGAAAAAAAGGCTACAAAGGATCAAAAAAATTGGAGCTGCTTTTGTATCCTTCCTACAGAAAACCTAACCACCTTTGTTCCCACAAGTTCACCCTTTCAAGGCAGAAAGGAAGCCTTTCTAAACAGGCCTAAAATAGCATTAAAAATTGTCAAGGTTAAAGTGAGTATAATAGGCTGTGTACTGTGCCTGAGCATAGAGAAGCTGTGCATAGATGAGGACACATAGCAGAGAAAATTTTCCAATCCTGTGCTGACTGATTCTGGTGTATGTTAGAACAGCTGAGGAGCTGATCTAACCAACACCTCTTCTAAAAACTCCACAGTAACTAAGATTAAGAAGTAAACAAGTTTAGTCTAGGAGGTCTACTGAAGTGAAGAACTTTTTCTTCACAGAAATGCAAAGTTGCTGTATTACTTAACTCACAAAATATTTTAGCCACCATATATTTTGCATGTCTCCCAAAATGTACTGTCAAGCAACCAAAATCCAAAGTTCTTACTGAAAATTAGACCTTTTTAGTGTACTTCCCTGATAATAAGCTTTAATGATGTCTCTCCATATCATTGTCACAACATGCCCATCTGAAGCTTGATGCATTTTGTGGCTTACATATAATACTAATATATAGATGTAGGAACTTTCAGATTTATGAATAAGAAAATGTATCTGACAGTTCCATTTTTAAAAGATGCTAACTGTTAAAAGATGCTCAGGATTTTAAAATGGTAAGTCACAAGACAGATGAAATAAGAGGTACAAAGTAATAACAGCCTGAATTCTGCAGTACCTTTTCAGTTCAATGACACTGCAGTTTTCAGGTGGCTACCAGATTCACTTAGGTGATTACTGTGCCTGGCCAAAGAGCCTCAAATGTGTTTGCCAAAGGTTAAACATCCATTGACCAACTCAGTATCTCCTAAATTCAACAACTGTCTTTCCACTGATTTAAAATGGAAACTGTACTGAGTGATTTCACACAAGAGATGCTGAATAATCACAGCTTACATGAAATCACCAGATGTCTGGGTGGTCAGTACTTCTGAAAACCGGGTCACATATCTGAAAGCCCAATAATGAGTTCAGAAACTAAATTTAGGCACATATGTTGGAAAACTGTTGACGTGCACAAACACACACGCAGGTTCCAGGCTGTGCTTTTAGGCAGATGGTAGCAACTGTCCCTTCTTGGCTCTACTTGACAGCCAAATGTAAAGAACAGTACTAAAGCTGGCTCCAAAGGGATTTGTTTCTCTGTTCTTTAGCATGATAACCAGTGAGAAGAAATAATCTATCAACCAGCTAGACTGACAGACGGGTCAAAAACCCATGAAGATTTCAAGGTGGAAAAGTAAATGCCATTTCCTATGTGTTCTTTCTAGAGAGCATTCTGATAATGTTGAGAGCATTCATCATTGGTATTTCTCAGCACAGTGCACCTCTGTTATACCTACATAAATGGAATATTTATCTAGAACATCTCTCTAGGTATTCTGTTATACTATCTTGACTGAAAAAGCATCAATCTGGTTTCCTCGCTCTTTGCATCAAGCCAGTAGTAAATTGAAAACCAAATGCTGAGAATGCTGCAGAACATTTTTGATAAATTTTTTGTGTGGTTTTGTAACATACATTTGCCTAGAGGGTTTTTTTTTATTATTGTGAGAGTGCAGTGATCCCACAGCTGGATAAATAATAGGACAAACAAAAGGATTTTAGCTGTAATGTGCAATGCACATTAGGGAGTCTTAAGAAGTGGTGCAAAAAGATGCTGATAGCAGATTCTAGTGGTATCTTTTTGTTGTAGTGTTTACTTAAATCAGCAGATTATCTCTAACCTGCTAAATATAATCTCATATTAATAACAGATTTAGGATATCTGCTCCCTGACACATCTATAGGAGATTATTGCAGAGCACAATAAGGTTAAACACATTTTTGATACAAAGCACTGGTGTCTGAGAGTACAGTTCCCAGAATGGATTATTTAATCTGTAATTTATATAGTGAAGTGGCTTTGGAGTAAAATGTAAAGAAGATGCAAAAGGAATACTTGTGTGTCATATGGGAATTATATATATATTTATACACACACACACATATATATATATAGGGCCAGTTGTAACAGAATACTTGGTACAAGGACAACTCACAGTTTTCTTGGGGGTGTATGGGAATTAGTCTGTCATTCACTCGCACACACCTGATAGAAAACTGGCCTCCTCAACGCCAATTTTGTAATTTATACACACCTTGAACTCTAAAATATGATTTTCCAGTTTAGCAAATTCTCCTTCTGAATATAGTGATTGTTCTTCTTTAAAAAGAAAAAAGAACAAAACTTAAAAGGAAATTGCATGTAATTTCTATGCAAGCTAGAACAGTTGAAGTGAGCCTTGATAATATGATGAATAAACAGATAATTTAGATGGCTGAACAACAGGATCTCTCTCCTACATAAACAATGCCAGTATTTCAACACATAAACTGATCATAAGTCAAAAAGAGTAGATATCTCATAATACCCAATTATCTCACTTGTGTCTGTCCAAATGTTTAGCTCGAGTTAAAAAAAAAGCACTAAAACACTTGCACAGCAAGATCAGAAATTGATTCTCCATGTAAAGCCTCAACCTGGGTCCAGTTTTCAGTTTTTTCATCTCATTGCAAAGGATTTCTATAGTATTAGGTCTGTTGGCTCTCGTTAATTACTTACTGACAGCTGTATGCAAAGGGCAAAGCCCTGACTCATTAGTATTAACAGGAATATTACCATTAAATTCAATGGAGTGAAGATTCCACTGTAAGGAACAAGATTTTATTTTCATTAAGGTGTTCTTTATAGGACATAAAATTCCATTTGTTTCAATGGTGTCATTTCATAATGAAAGCAAACCTACAATCTATCACTAAAGGACACAGGAAGAAAAAACGTACAGGGAAAGTTAAAGACAAAAATTACAAAGGCTACATTCTGATGCTTGTTATATGAGAGAATGTAGAAATATTTAAGGAAATAATGTTTTCATATTCCATGCACCTTTAAGCTCCAGTGAAGACAGCTGTATGCTGATGAAAATGTACTCACCCAGATCTCTGGTCTCTCTGTGCATCAGTCCACCAAAGCTCCCAAGGGAGCATGGTCTGCTGGCACAGGGATAAGCACAGCTCTCTGGCACATATGCTGAGGGAAGCTGCCTGCACTGTAG
>NW_008659151.1:7497-9471 GCF_000695815.1 Acanthisitta chloris
ACAACCCTTACTTCTACCTTCCTGCCTACATCCATCCTAAGCAACTTTTCCGTGCCCTGACAGTGTAAGAGGATGAGGCCTATGTCTCACTGCCTTCATGGCCTTTCACTACAGTTGGAATTTTCTGGCACAACAGAAGAGTCATCTCTAAACCATGTACAGATGTCATTTTCTTGGCACCTGGCATACACCTGTGAAGTTGATTCCCTGATGATATTGCAACAATTACAAATCTCAGCTCCTTAAGAAGAAAATGTAAAATCTACTATTTTCACCTGCCTGATTACTACTACTAATAACAACAACAAAGCCATCCCTTCTAGGACATCAAGAGAAATTAGAGATCCTGCACTGTGATTACACTTAGAGCTTGTAAAGGTGTTCTGATACCATGGTGATGAACACAGCATAAATGCCAAGATAGACCATGGATCCAGCTGGCACTTCTCCCTCCTCCCCCACACATGGTGTTCACCACAACAAGTTTATGATTTTGTCCTCAGAATCTGTTGAGTCTTGTCGGTCTTTACAAATTTACTTGCAGAAGCCACAAAATGCTCTCTTCACTTTGACTTAGTCTGAACTGTATGAGAGATGCACAATAATTTTTCAGGAATGACATCCATTGCATTATATTATTCTCTTGAAAAAAAACCCTCCTCTAAAACCCTAACTGATAAATAAATGTGAGTTCTCCTTCTTGACAAAAAAGAATTTTAGATACTTGTCTGCTCAGTCATCTTAGGCAAGTTTTACCCAGAATGGTATCATTGTATTTGCTCAGGTGAGATTTACTGTTCAGAGGCCCAAGCAGAAACTCCTCTAAGTTAACCTCTACCTTGCACTTTTTCTGTTTATATAGAATTTATTTAAGGATGAGGGGTTTGGGGTTATTTTATCTGGAAGATGGGATAAATACTTGCTAGACCAGGTTATGTAAGAACCCAGAAATATTGCAATTCTCTTTTCTCACAGGAAAAGTGTGAAAAACAGTAGCAATCTCATTGATTCACAAAACCTTTCTTGATATTCACTAAGTTTCAAATAGTAAAAACATGATCACTTTTTAGTTAAGAGAAAGAGTACCTGTTTGCCCAATGGGAAAAATCGAGTGTAACACCAGAACTACACAGATTTCTTCTGGCTTTGGAGGCCAAGAGAAAAGACTTTACCAATCTGTTTATGATGTAAATATTTCTGGCTGGCAGCAAGGTAACAGCTGCTTCTTCAGGTCAGGGCTTCCCGACCTGTGCCTAGACAAGCTTTCCATCCTTATTTGCACTAGGTGGACTTCAATTATTGTTGCATATCAAGTGCATGAAGAGACCACATACAGATCTCTCAATGTTTTAAAATACATAGTGGGAGGATCCCTACTGCAGTAGTGGCTTACAAAACCTGCACTACCTTATACAAACAGTTAGTTCAGGCCCCAAGAAAAAAATTTCAAAAGAAAGCTTAGGGAAGATAAGTTAGAGTTTACTATAGTTTGCCTGAAAATAAATATGGAAATCAACCTGGTTTCCAGTTAAATTTGACCTTCTCTTGAGCCAAATTAGCCTTGAAGATTTCTTGAGAGGCAAACAGAACAGTTGCTTTCCCATCTGCCTGTTTCAGCAAGGAATGCAATAATCTCCACGTAGGTAAGCTTGGAAGTATAGGAATTAATGCTGTTTTGCCAAAAGTTCAGCATTTGCAAATTCTCACCAATTCAGAATCCTTTAATACCTTTTGCAGAAATAATCAAAGAATATGTTGGCAGATGAGACTAGATTAGAGTTGCCTGAGAACTGATGAAGGTAAAAGGTACTGTTATTCTGCAATCAGGAATGAAAGAAATTCGTCATCTACAGAAGTAAATATTGTAGTGAAGTGCAGCTTGTTGATACAGTATTAAATCATATTTCATGTGTCAAATAGGCATAGTACATCAAGGTCTTTATCCACTGAAGCAGATTCATCAGTCACACTTTG
>NW_008659152.1:0-218 GCF_000695815.1 Acanthisitta chloris
GGACCCCCCAAAATCCCTCATGGGGACCCCCAAAACGGCCTCAGGTGTCCATGGACCCCCCAAAATCCCCAGGGACCCCCCAAATCCCTCAGGGACCCCCAGAACGGCCTAAGGGGTCCATGGACCGCCCAAAATCCCTCATTGGGACCCCCAGAATGGCCTCAGGTGTCCATGGACCCCCAAATCCCTCAGGGACCCCCAAAACAGCCCCAGGTGTC
>NW_008659153.1:0-665 GCF_000695815.1 Acanthisitta chloris
AAGGTCACACACAGGGACATGTCACACAGAGACACACGGGGACACAGGGTCACACACAGGGGCACACACAGGGACACAGGATCACACACAGGGACATGTCACACGGAGACACAGTCACACAGAGTCACACAAGCACCCACAGCACACAGCAGGGCACAGTTCTGCAGCAGGGGCAGCCCCAGGGCAGGGGACAGCCTGGGGGGACAGGGACACAGGGTCACAGGAACATGTCACACAGGGGGACATCACACAGGGACCCACACCACACAGCAGGGCACAGTTCTGCAGCAGGGGCAGCCTGAGAGCTGGGGACAAGCCGGAGGGACATGAGCACATATGTCACACAGGGACAAGTCACACAGGGACATAGCAGAGGGTCACAGGGGACAGCCTGGAAACAGGGTCAGGGACACCGGGGTCACATAGGGACATGGCACACAGTGACCCTCAGCACACAGCAGGGCACAGTTCTGCAGCAGGGGCAGCCCCAGGGCTGGGAACAGCCTGCGGGGACATGGGGACACGTGTCACGCAGGGACAAGTCACACCACAGCACAGACACACGCAGGGACACACCTCAGGCACAACCACATGGCACAGGTCCTCATGTCTCCCTGTGTCACCCCTCATGACCACCCCAGTCCCCCCACCCCTTCGTGTGCCCC
>NW_008659154.1:0-7210 GCF_000695815.1 Acanthisitta chloris
CTCCCGCCGTCGGGGCCAGCGCGTCCCGGCACTGCGGGGCCCTCTGACGGGAGCGTCCGACCCCTGCTCGGAGCGACTGTCGAGGACATCCCTGGTCCGTGTGTGCACCCGCGCGATGAAACGTTGGGTCTGATCGTGGCATCAAGGTCTGTGCGTCTCTCTGGAGTGTGGATACTTCTGTGTTTCACGCTGCTCTCAGCGGAGTAAATCACGTTGCGCTGCTCGCCTAGTTCCCCACGCGGAACTCGTGTTTTGAATTATGGCTAAAAAGCAACGTTAAGTCTATTTTCCATCCAGGATGCTTTCCATTTTGCGTTGTCCTCAGGTGTCTGACCCCTGTATCAATAATACATCAACAGAAGTCTTGAAAGAGAACAATAAGGGGAAGCCATAAGTAATCCAGCACTGCACAGTATTTAAAAGGGTGTAGAATTTATTGCCAAAGTGCTTAGGCAAATTTGAGGAATACCCCAGTAGCCTGGTGTTAAAGGAATTTTCTGCTTACTCAGTGTCTTGGACTTGACTTTCCACCCTGGGTCTTCCTGTTGTGTCCAGGAGGAATTTGGAAGACTGAGGGCTGGGTACTTAGCCTTTGAACAGTTGCCATGCTTCATATCACTCAGCAACGATGTTTAGCATTGGTTATGGAGAGTTTCTGACAACACAGCCCTTCTAGGCTAAAGACAAAGTGATCCAAGGCCTAAAGGCAGCGAGAGCTGGCAGTACTGCAGGTAGAGGCAGGTCAGGCTTGCAGCCAAACTCTTCTCCTATTTGAATAGCAGAGATCAGGCATTCTGTGCAGAACTAATGAGCCTAGCCCCTAGATCATGAAAACCAAAAGAGGGAGTGGGGTTCATTGAATCTTCTTTCTTTTGATGATTTTTATTTCATGTGCTTTCTGTGGAGTCATGAAGGCTTGAAATTTACCTGCTGTGTCCTGTAACTCTGCATCTGGGTGAATTAGCCTGTGTGGAGCTCTGTGCTGCCACAGATAGACTGCCTTCAGCGCATAAATCAGCTTTAGAGTCCTGTCAAACACCAGCATATCCCATGCTTTACATTTGCCAAAGAAATGTGGGCAGATAATCACAGGATTCCTTTAAAATGAATGACCCTTGGTATTGTGTGCCTCTCATTAAGGGGACAGAAAATGTTAACACCTTGGCTAAATTTGAAGATTTTGAATAAATCCTGAAAGAGAATGACCTTTGTTGCATATGTGGTACCAAGGGCAAAGAAAGATTGCATAGTTACTCCCTAGAAATGGAAGGATTATTTTGTTTGGGAAGAGTTTATCCAGAGCTCTGGTTACTCAGAGCCCCAGTGAGGAAGCCTCCACAGTGCTTCCACAGCATTTGCGTGCAGAATTGTATAGTTGTGCAATTTCACTTAGTGCAAACAAACTGCCTAAATTCCTGTAATTTGTGCTGGAAACACTCTATCATTTGCAAGGCAATTGGCGCAGACAGCTGAGCTCACAAGGTTATCATCTACATCTGCTCAGAGGACAGCCTCCAACCTTGTATTGGCTAACATTTTTAGCTCTGCTAACTAAACCCACATGAGATAAAAGTCCACCTACACAACAGGTTATACAGTTTGCTTTAAATCCGCTGCGTTCTGTGGTTATGGATTGACTCGCTTCTATTTCATGTATTTCCTTTGGCACTTCAGAATGAATTTAGGTTGCTTGACAAGTTCTTGACTGACAGTTTTGGAAATTGAATTCCCATGTTTAATCCCAGACTGAGTCCGACACGAGGAAGCTTCTCTGTGCTACCAGGGAGAAAACTTTGCTAGGCTGAGGATAGTCCCATTCACTTATTTTTTCATGCCAGCATTTCCTGTTTCTTCACTGTAGTTACTGGGTCTAGGATATTTTTCTTACATTGAAACTAATCCTCAGATAATAAGACTGCATGTTTAATTCAGGAGAAAAAAAAAGCAAGTATTTAGTAAGTCATCTGCTTTTTAAAGTTTGATTTTTCCATTTCAGCCTTAAATTAGTCAGGCAGTAGTATGGAAAGCTAATGGTCTTCGCGGCACACTTAATCTGTTTTTTCTCACTTTCATTTATTGTCCCTATTGATTTTTGAAAATTCATTTATGCTTTTAAGATTCAGCTTATTTTTATGCAAAATTGTAGGTGTTGAACCTGTAAGGAGAGATGAAGAGTGTGATGTTATCCTTCAAAGTTGCAGGTGTTGAAGCTGTAAGCAGCGATGAAGAGTGTGATGTTATCCTTCAAAGTGCATGTGGAATGGATGAGGAGAATCTATCTAAGTTCTAGGCTTCCAGGCATGGATGCTGAAACATTTTATTAAGTTCACTGTTAAGAGTAATTGTTGGCTGACAGTTGTGTAACTTTTATGACAATATCTCTTGAACCCAGATATAAGACAGATTGATACTAGTCATGATGTCAAGACTGTGATGACGTTGCCCCTCAATCACAGAAGATACCAAGGTGACAAAAATATTTATGATTGCTGCAGCATTGTTATCAAGCTGCAGTTATGTTAGGCTGACTGTAGTAGTGCCATGACTCATGGCTTTTGTTATACATCTCAGTTCTTAAAGGAGAAAAGATTTGAGAGAGGTGGGGTTTTTTTCTGCAGAAAAATGATAGAAAATCTGTTCTGTGATAGTAGGTGCATTTGTCCTCTTCAGCACCCACTAAACTTTATAGGATGGAGCTAGGGTGTGAGCTTTGTGAATGTCCTCATGCCTGTTTTCAAACAGTGCCTTGAAGCATTAGGTGTCACAGACAGCAAATAGAGCCCAGACCTTTGTGCTGTGGTGGAATAGGGAGTGTTCTTGCACTCACTCAGTTCTGCCAGCTGCACTGTGGCGACATGGGAGGTTATATGGAAGGGGATGATGAGGCAGTCCCAGGCCTTTCCAGACAGGCCTGGAAGCCAATGGCTCATTATGCTGCAATTTATTGAGGTGTTTTGAATGTTTTATCCTCTATTGTCTTATGGTTAGGATTGTTGTTACTATAGCCCTTTACTGCCACACTTTACTGGCCTGGAATAGTCTTCAGATAGTGGCATTCCATTATGGAATGTTCCCTAACTCTGCCCACAGCCTCCAGCAGTTTGTGGCCAGCTCTGGCTCACATTCCTATTCCCTGTCATTTGGTGTTAGGGCAGGTGGAACTCTTCTACGTCTCTGTGTGGCAAAGATTGTATTGGTCTTGAAGGCTGCTCCTCTGTCTCAAGAGACATCAGAATCATAGTAGTTTAGCTGCTGAGGGTTTTCAGAGCTTTTCCTAGAAGGCCTTATTATGGCTTAAAACTGTAATACGACAAATCAGAGTAGTAAGAGGTTTTAGTTCATCCCTATGAGGTTTTGGCAAGTCCACACCCAGAACATTATACATAGTTCAGTGGGAGTTGTGAGCCGAGCAAAGGCTGAATAGAAAGTCAGAAGGCATGTTATAACCCTTTGGTGAAGGTTTACGTCATCTTTATAGACTGTTATAAAACTAATATTATAAACACGGAAGCAATCACCTCTGTGAATCATGTTGTGTTCATATTAGACAAACCTTCTAGGTAAGACTGGTGGAGCTTTGTCTGGGTGAAGATACTGACTTGAAAACTGTGAGAGAGGAAGGATTTCACTGGCAGATTGTTGTAGCAGTGAAAATTTTAGTCTGAGGAGAAATAGGTTATGGAAATGTCAAACTTATAAAATGCAAAAGTTATGCAGAGGGGATATATTCCTAATGCGGGAAAGCCTACCTGAATCTCCTATTGCATTTGGCTTAGAAATATCAGGAGTGAAATTACAGCAGAATTCCTGAGGTCTAGTGGTTCTTAAGAACAAACATTTGTTAACTCTGCTTTGACGGACAGTTATCCAGCATCACTCAAAATTGTGTCCTCATACAGCTCATTCTTTTTAAATAAAAAGGCTTATAACCAGCTTGGACAAGCCTATGAAGAATATACTCCAAAGAACACTGGAAAGAACAACAGTGCTGTGGAAGGAGGACAGAGAAGACAAACCTTTTCCCTCATTTATTTCCACAGTTTTATTAAATGTAATGAATACATTTAGCCACACTGAACTAGTCTTTTGGAAAGCACACAATTCAGCAACGAAAGCTTATATGATTTCAAAATTAAACAAAATTCATCCAGGAAAAAGGGATCATGAAGTAATGGAGAGTGTTGAAATATCTGAAGCTTATCCATCCTTGTGTTCAGATGTAAAACTGTGGCAGAGCAAGAAGTGACCAAAATATTCCTATGCTATCCTTTCCTTTTTCTGCTACAAAGCTCAGGGGTGGATTTGCCAAGGGGGAATGAGCAGGGACTAATTGCCTCCATTTGTGTGTGCTCCTACAAAATTTGGTAGAAGGATTATGTCCATATAGTCTTCTTCTGTCTAGCCCGAGTTGCGGAACTTAGTTCCCACTTGAAAACAAGGTGGATTGCACCAATGTCAAGTGTGTGTTGTTGTTTGCTCTGCCAATACAGAGGATTTGCACCAATGTAGCTGTGTTCCTGGCAAATCCTCTGTATAACCAGCCAAAACCTGTGATACCATCTAGGCTCAGTTCTCAGCAACTTTTCACTACAAGCTTTCACCATGCAGTGAATGTGAAATGCTACCAAGCTAGAACAGCACAGTTTTAGCTTGGTCTGGAAAGCATACGTGATCAGCGGGAACTAATAGATGAGCAGGCCCATTGTGAATTAAATGCTGTTTAGCTGAAAATGTGCACTGGATTTAATCCAACTACTTGTTTGCTGGCACAGATTCTTCTGGTGACCATCAGTTTCCCAGCAAAAAGATAAAATTTTATCTCCTTTCCTAGGTTTAGCGCTATCCAAATGTCAAATTGTTTTGTGTGCTTTCACTCCTGATCTGGAAGTCTAGGACCAACGAGGAAGAGGAGAATGAGCATGTAACCTCTGACCTGTATCATCTAAGCCAAAACTCCTCTTTTGTGTAGTATGTATGGGAATTTCTCATAAGCATCACATAAGCCTTTTTTTTTTGTAGTGCCTGTACACATCGGTTCAAATGCTGGTTGCTGTAATATAACTCTGGAGCACATACTGAAACTTCCATGTTTTCTCCTTCTCACCCCCCATTGATCCTGTTCCTAAGGTAGAACAGGCAGTTAAGGATATGAACTATGGCCTTGTTTCTATACTCACAAATACCACTCACAGTACCAAAGGACTTTGGTCAAAACAAACCAGTCTGTATAATTATAGGAAAAACAGTGCCTTCTGGTATATCAGATTATCATATGCCTGCAAAAATGGATACACATGATTCTGAGATGGCATCACTGGCAACTTTGATAGTTCTACAGCTGGTACAATATGTTATTGTAACTACATTTAGTTGTCAAGTGTTTGAACCTCATGTAAACATCCTTTTCTAGACCTGGTAAAAGGAAATTTAACTATAAGTAGTATTTCTTTATGCTGTTTAATCTACTTACTGTCTGTTTTCACTTCAGTTCTGCCTCCCATTTATCAGCTAAAATAAAATGTAGGTGTTTACATAACTTTTTTTCAACAAAAGGTTTGCTGTTAAAAAGGCCCAAACCCAAACCTCAGGTTTATGTACTACCTCCTGCCACGGACTGTAAGCACTGGGGCTCCTCAGAAGCCAAAGTCAACAACAAGGCACAAAGCCATCTCTGAGAACATGCAGGACCTAAGTGTTGAGTAGACTTTCTCTTTTGCTGCACGTGCAGTTGGAATCCCTAATTTGCTGTTAGCTTATGAGACCCTAACAGAAGTTGAGAAACCTCCTTGCAGTGTATCACCAGTGGACACCAGAACCAGCTCACTGTAAATAAGAGAGGTCTGCTACCACGGCACTTTCAGCAAACAGTTCTTGTGTCTGGATTCAGATCCTGACCTCTTTGTTCTAGCAAGATGTTGGATCAGATGAATGGTCTGGATTTTAATTGTTTGTGGAGCTGGAGAGCAAAAGAGGATAAAGAAAGAAAATTATTATTTTTATGTCTCTTCTATATTTGAAGATTGTGGTATACTGCATGAGAAGTCTTTCTCTGCATTTTGCAATAGAGAGACATTGAAAAGATGCCAGATACACTTAAAAAGATAAGAAAATTTGGAAATATGGACAAAAATAAAGGGAAGACTGAGTAGTATTACTTTCAATTTTTCATATTTGCATTTTAATGGAAATAGTTAAGCAAATAATGCCAAACTAGTACTTAATCTGCAGAGAGCTTCACTTGGGCTGGAGGTCTCTATGGCTTGACAGCCATAGAAAAGTTGTTTTCTGAATACATAACTAGCTCCTGTAAACATGACATACTGTACTTGTAGGTTAAAAAAAGAAGATTCATGAAGATAATTTTAGTACAGATAGAAAACTTTGGCAATCTGCTGTGCTTTGTTACCAAGTACTTACTCTTTTCAGGCTGAGTGCATATGGCACTAAACTCAAGAAAGTTCTCCATTGTCCTTAATGAGATCAATCACTGTCAGTGCTCCATTGGTGTTTCTAGATATTGATTGCTACTCTGCTACAACTTTCAGGAAACACCAGAATGTTTGAAAAGTTATAGTTCGAAATATTTCAGGAAAATTCAGATGCTTTGAAAGCTGAGAAAGGTGCAGACCAGTTGGTGTAGGAAATGTTACTGGTTACTTGACTGCCAGCTCTTAAGCAGGTGCACTACAGTAACCCTTCAGCAGTTTATAGAGTTCATATACATCTTCGTAAGTACCTGATAGTTTGGCTCAGCCATTACACTTATAACTATTGATAATACCTCTTTGTCTGTTACATGCTCAGAACATATATAAATAATTCAAAGAAATTTAGAATATTATATTTATATGTATCATATTAAAGTATTAACTATTTTATTTCCTTTCAAGGAATTCTATAAATTTAGTGATAAATTTCTGAAGTATTCTTTGCCCCTTTTGCGTTTTGTCTGTTATGAAGAACAGCACCTTTAATTTCTCTGTACTTTTTCAGTAGACTTGCAAGCACACGTTTTGCCGTTTGATCGATATACACAATTTAGAAATACTTCCTAATGTTTCACCAATCTGAATTTTGAAAACTTCTTGACAACTGCTGAAAAAAATTCTTGACAGTATTTTCATGTTCTGAAAATGCAGAACAATATTTATGACGTGACTCACTATTTCAAAGTTTGGTAGTTTCATAGTATGTTAAGGGATTGGAATGT